>NC_026476.1:5107872-5152682 GCF_000240135.3 Fusarium graminearum PH-1
TGGGACCGTTCCAGAGTTGGGGGTTTGGTAAGGGGGTTTTGAATACTGGGTCATGTTAGATTCGTGCGATACAATGTTTGTCGGTTCGTTCGAGTGCAGACTCACATGTGTTGTCAAAATCGTAGACGTGAAGAGCTTGAATTTTATCGGCGGCTGTTACAGGTTAGTCGCAATTTCAGGCACAAGTAGACTACAATAAAAATAAAATACAGAAAGCTCACGAACCTGGCAAAGCGTGATTCAGAATAGACCATCGCCCTAAAGCCGTGACAGTATGTTGCGACGCGACGGCAGTAGGGCCATGGTATGCGCTGAAGGCCGAGGCCATGGCGCCTGGGAGACTGAATCTGTGATAGCAGCTTGAGACGGTTGCCGCTTTTGAGGTAGGGTAAGCAGTGAGCGTGCAGCTGGCTTTTGGGTATCGGTGCCGATTGAGTTTTGGCGGTTGTGAAATGTCGATATCCGATGATGTAGTTGAAGTCCAAGTTTGTTGACCCTGTAGAGTCAAGGGCCGGTGGGGCGGCAGCGGGAGCCGGCGCAGGGTAACTGCAGCTGTAGTTGCGCCTCTAATGGGTACCACAGCTGACCAGACCTGGGGCTTCAGCGCTTCTACAGGCGACAAACGCCGCATCTCAGGCAGTGCTAGTGGAATAGAGTGCTAGAGGTAGGGATAAAAATATCAATGGGCGGATAGAGTCGAGTCCAATGGATTGGATGGATGTGCCGGTAGCCAAGAAAACCTTCATTCAACAAACTATTTCAATGAGTCCAGTGGCAGCATCATCATCCTTCTATCCGAGCATAACATTCATTCAGCTCCAAGGCAAGGTGAACCTACCCCTCACACTTGACTGCATACCTATCATACTCAGCATACCATTGCATTCTCTGTACCTTTTAGAATGGCGTCGTCTAGCGCCATCCGCTTCGTCACCGGCTCCAAAAAGTCCCCTCTGGGCTCTCTGCATCTTCAGCTTCACGTGAAACCGGGAGCCAGCAAGAACCGCGAGGGTGTCATAGCAGTGACAGAAGATGCCATTGAGCTGTGCGTCTCCGCTCAAGCGAGAGAGGGCGAGGCCAACAAGGCTGTTGTTCAGGTCCTCAGCGGAATCCTCGGTGTGCCCAAATCCAGCCTACAGTTGACGCACGGCATGAAGTCACGCGACAAGACAGTTGTGCTTGGTGGGATCAAAGGGGATGGAGAGGACTATGCAAAAACTATCCGCGAAATACTAGACAAGGCTGCTGAAGATTAACTATGATACCTAGCTGGAAATGCGTATAATGCTACGAGTTTGCAAGGGCACATCAGCTTCCTATTGGTTAACATGGCAACTCAAGTTCGTGCATCGGATCCGAGAGAGAGCATAGGGATGAGGATTCCTCAATATTACCTGTATTGGGAAACTGAGTGCCTCGATTAATATTCAGCAACGGCCGAAGGATATAGCGAGGTGGAAGGCCAGATTACGCTGAATCTTGAGTAACCTATGCTTTTCGCTTGTTATAACTTGGTAGTCTTACCTATTATACTTGTTGAGAAGAACGTGTTGATGAAAACACTGTCTATCCTTTTCAATCAATCAGGTCTCTCTCACAAGAAGCCAAGATAACATCATGAGAGAAACAATGAGCCCAAGATGTATAGACTCGAATACAACCAAGATCCGTCTTTGACAAATCATCATTTTACGAAAATGAAATAAGTTGCATAAAAAGATGGTTGGCCAAAATATTGGTCGACTTCATGAGATGGCATTGTAGCATTACGGCGTTGGTGAACGATATCCCGTATCGGTCCTTCACTCGTCCCGTCATGTGTCACATATGCAGCGGGCAGATGCATGTGCGGCCCGTGTTTGTGGGGTTGAATAATCTATGTTTTTTTTAACACCAGTTGTTTCTTACCTTGAAGATGATGGGCCTCTCCAGCGGCCAGGTGATGATGGGCCAAGTTGAGACAAGAAGGGGTGCGGGCATGATTATCGTAGCGTCGCTCGCCTCAAGAGGCATGAATTCTCGTTGGGCATTTACCGTCTTTTGCCCAGTCCTTATGACTCAGGACAGAAGACGAAGTTTCAAACAAAGAGCGCAGGGCTGCATATCAAGCCCCGAACGGAGAAGAAAAAAGGCCCACGGTTTGGACACGCGTATGCAATTTTTTAAATTACCATGTACCGGCCATCGGCATTTCTCATGATCATCGGGATCTGGTGCATACTATCGATCGATCGAACGCATCCAGGGATCCTAGGGCCTTGCTATATCAATCGCAGGCACGATGGAACCCAACTAAGCACAAAAGAAGTTTGCCGACCGAGGGTAGAGAAGTTCCTGGGATATCGGTAGTAGCGGCTAAGGCCGAAATTCGATTGACCTTGTGGTGTATGCTGAGAGTTTAGATTGAGTTGAGCTCTGCTCTATACACTCACTGCACGCACATACGCATACACACGTATGTGACGAGACAACGCCCAAAGTAACAAGATAGACGGTGGAATCCAGGATGGACGGGAGGCCTCTTGTGTGTTTTCAAAGGGAGAATATTCGTAATGGCTTAAACATCATCTTCGGCCACTTGTCGGAACTTGCCAGGAGGACTGCTATCATTTGTCCCTCTCAGAGCATGCCATGCAGCTTCAGGCCTCGACAGAGATCGGCAGTCACTCGCTCGGATCTAGACCGTAGATCACTCTTTCTCGACTCGACCCCGAGTCCCCGACAGACCTTTTTTAAGGATTTGACACTCGATATTCCCACGCCGAGGGACCCCGCACCTTGTTGGTACAAGGACAGAGTGTACAGCCGGAACCGCACCGCACATTATGAGTGGCGTTCGCTTTGCGTCATGGTGGTTCAAGAGCAGCGAGCCACAGCAGCGAGGGGTAACAGCTCCAGCCCCAGTGAAGTCTCATATCTCTTGGACACAGCTTGAGTACTGTACGAAACCATACTGTGGCTGAATGCCCTCAACCTGCCAGAACAGGAAGCATGCCTAGCTGATTGACAGATGTCATTGGATGCTCAATGCACAGCGCACAAGCGGGTTCCTGTATCGATCCTGCGAGGTAAATCTTCACGAATCATCCTCCTTCTTGGGACCGTGATTGAGGCCAAGCTAGTGACAGTATTGTTTGAACAATATCTGAACAATATCACAGCACGACACTTGCCCTAGGCTCGACTGTGAACGGTCCAGTCATTTTGTTCTTCTCACCAATGTCAATCGTACTCGTCTCCTCTCCTCGCAAAAAGACACCATCCAACGGTCGCAGACGGTTAAAGTGGCCTGGGCCGCTAAAGTCTCTTTTAGCTCTGGACCACGAGATCTTCCAGCGCCGTTGCAGTTAGCCTGAACCCCGATGGCTTATGAACAAATGGCTCATGATGTAGAGTGACTTGTGGCTCGACGCTTGCCGATCCCCCTCCAGACATATCACACGCCCCCTCTGAGAGTTGACAAGCCACAGGTACATACTGTGCCATACTGTATTTCTATTCTCGGCTGGAGATAATTTGGCATATCAGAAGAGCCAGCCAAAAATGGGGTTTCATTGATATGAAGACATATCGCCACACACGCGGTTGAAAAATGATATTACATGTGGCTCATTGCCGTGTGGCGATTAACAGGCCACACCACTGGTCGAGATTGTGAGTGTGGATGGATGGATGTCTCATCCGGCCCGTTGACAGATAGGCAAATCGACCCTTGCTGAGCTGAGCTGAGTTGAGCTGCGATGATGAACAAGAGTGAGGTACAGAGTACAGAGTACAGTGAACGATAATTCCCCTGAGGCGCGAACTGATCGATTGTGGCTAGTGACCATCACTTTCATGATCGTGACGTGGGATGGTATTCCAAAAATGAAGGTAGCGATGCAACAGGTGGTTGCATGATTATACAATCTCGCATGCCCAAGGGGTACGGAAAGACGTTGCCGACCGAGATGCTGTGTACAGCACAAGCACAGCACAGTATAGCAGAGCAGAGCATTGTACTGAATTGTAGCAAAGTAACGAGGCAGGCTACAACCTTACCTTGTCTTTGCAATCGCCGATGCGATGATCCAGACTCTTCCGCCAAGCCAATAACGACATGGATGAGGAAACCATGCACCAGAAGGCGCTTCAAAAGATTCGACCCGATGCAGAACGGTTAAACATGATGTGTTTGGATCGTACGTGTGAACTCGGTGAAGTGAGCTTCCTTTCTCATGCGATGCGATGCGATACGATGCTGTGCCATAGTATTGGGCTGGGGTGCCTCTTTGCATTTCCCTCAAGCGAGTCCGCTAGACAACGCATCACAGATTAAAACATTTCGATGCAACAAATCAAAGGCCCAGGTGCCCTGTGCGCCATTCATTCATGAAACATCGCTAACACGTCAATATCCTTAAGCGTTTTCCCCAATCGAGATGAGCTGAATTTGAAGACCTCACGAGCCACAACGTTAAATGGATTCCCGTCCTTGATGCTACCCCAAAGGATAGCCACATCGTCCGGGGACACGCAAACCACCTCGCCACAGGTGGCTAAGCTCGGCACTTCGTTTCCTTTGACTTCAGCTTGGCATGTTCTTCAATCAACCAATAACCTCGTTCTGACATAGTGATCTCCTCGGAATACGGCTCGATCCCCCCTTGGCAAAGTGAAGTAAACTTCTGCCTCATATCATGCTGGGTTTCTGGTGCAGCCCATATGCATGTAGCTTGTCGTGGGACGAAAGATCTCTCGGGGTTGTTGACCTTCTTCTTTCTAATCGTTCATGCCCGCTTGGCGCTTGTAAGTCACTTATCAACACCGGCCACAAAGTCCGGCTTGGCTAGGATATGGGGTTTAGCCCTTTAATTCTCGACCCTTGATGCTCGTGTTGGTTGTTCACTAGCCACGAAACGATAGCCTGCGACCGGCCTATCATGATTTGTCTATATCGAATTATCGATACATTGAATAGCATGGGTTGTTGGCGTGTAGTTTCCCAGGGCGTCGCAACCAGCCCGTTGGTCTTAGTGAAGAGAGAGACACGGATGGTGCCATCTTTGGTTTCGGCGAAATTAGCCTACGTTAGATAGCGACGAATAGCGCCCGTTGAGTGTCAAACTGGTCCTCCACTGAGACCTTGCCCACTAGATTCCAAGAGCAAGGTGGTTCGAGAGCATTTGTCACCGCTTGATAGAACTGTGCGTTGTTCATCTGACGGTTTGAGACTATGGAGAACCATCGTCAGATGGTGATCAAGAACCAAAGCATGTCTCAAAAGTATGGGTATTGTATATGGTAGAATATGTATGTGATGTTTCTCAAGAACAAGGTCGATATCCTATCCCATCCCTTCTCGCCCCATATCCTACTAGCATTACTTCGTGAGTCTCTGGTTCCATGTGCGTTGGACTCGCTGTGTCCCCCTTGGTGTGAGAATGCGATCCGTGTGCGTTTCTTGGTATTATTTCAATGTGATTGAGATTGGGATGGCATCGTAGCGTGATATATTGTTGCTTTCGGTTGGAGACGGATAGAGAAGAAACAGCTTCAATAAGCCATTACACAAATGGATACTGCTTGCGAAATGAAAGTGGGAAAAAGGTATCCAGAACAGACCCACTTGCACAGTAGCCGCCAAGAGTGCACTCTCATCTGATGAATCTTTACAAGGGACATCCGACCAATCCGAATCCAGTGCATAGTGGTCGGTGTGATCTTTGTCGAGATAGATTGAGAGCGGTCCGAAATTCTTGCCATCCCATGTTGCCGTGATCCTGCGGCATACAACAAACCACCCGTTCGTACAATATGATATAAAGACAAACAGCATTAAGAGAAGAAGTCGAAAAAGCAAAACAAAAACAAAAACAAAAAAAAACAGAGCCGTCGATCACCTGATCTTCCGCAGTGCCGACGAAAAGAATAAAGAAGAAAAACCAGTGGTATCATTTTTGAAGAAGAGGAGCAGTTGTCAACGCCCCCAGAGCCAATATCCCTGTCCGTATATATATGCAATCGTGTGCTCAACCTGGCGACAGGCGAGAGAACCAAGCAAAAGAAGACAAACCCTAGTCTAGACCCATGTGTTGTTTGTCGCTGCAAACCATCGTCAAACGCAGTCCGAAACGGAGATGCGAATAGGCAAGGAAAAAAAAAGGATAATAAAGAAACTGAATGTAGAGAGTGATTAGAAAGTGAGGCGAAGGACGAAACCACTTTGTGACTTGTCGTTGGGCTCCGTGATGTTTTCGACAGGATCCACGGCCATTTCCCACTCCCTCTTGATTGCAGATTGCCCTGTGACCTCTTGAATCTCAAGAGTCATATCTTGGCCCTCCTTGAGCTCTTGAACCACATCGTCATCCATCTCCACCTCGAGGCCGTTTTGAATGGAATGAATCGTGCGTAGGATTCGGGAAGAGTCGATACCCCACTTGGCTGCAATTCGGTCGTTGAGCTCCTGGAGCGTGCGCTGCATCAGGTAAATAGCACGGTGGTAATCAGCATTTCCGGAGTCGTTCGAGCTTCGTTGTTGAATGTAAAAGCATGCCACGGGTTTCGGGCTGCGATCCTGGGGTGGTCGATAGGATGTGTCGACGCCAAGAGCCTCAATCCATCCACTGAGGCTGCCATCATCGTCGCCCTTGTTGATCCTTGTGGGTTGCTCAGAGCCCTTGCGTGACACTTCACCACCCGGCACGGAGTCGAAATTCTTCCATTGATTGCCTGCGCCAATACCAGACGCCTGCGATACTAGTGACAAGGAGCTAGGCGAAGGCGATATCATAGAACCTGCAGCTGAGCTTCGCCCGCTTCTGGCCTGCCAGTTGGGACCTTCTCCCGGCTTGGTTAGGGGTGAAATATCTCCAGGAAGGGACACTGGGTGTAAGTCAGGGTCGTCGGGTTCATCACCCCTGAGGAACAGCACACTGACAGGGCGTGTACTAGTAAACATGTCTTGCAGAGTTTGAAGCTTGAAGTGTAAGTCTTCCTCCATAGTCACTCTCGCGCCGCCTCCAGCAGAACTAGCTGAAGACATGGACCATGTTCGCTTGTGCTTTTGGACTTTGCCGGGTCGTTGCGGCTCTCCAATCTTCGCAGCGCCACTGGATCGTTTTCGCTTGCCAAAGTCTTTCAAACCACTTTCAGCCTGAGCGATTTGCTGCTTAAGCTTATCGATAGACTTTTTGACATGTGCTACATCATTTGAAAGCTTTCTCTCAGCGCCGTGGTCGCGGAAAAGCTTGACCTTGCAGTAGCAGATTTCAGGGTTGGCATCGGCGGCTGGCTGTGAGGGGTCGCAAGGGATAGGGTGAGTCTTTGCGCAAAGCCTTACGGGAATGCCCTTGACACCCTTCGAATGGCTGAAATCGGTGGAGAGAAAGTTGAAGCGAACTGCGATGTTGACCTCGGGAGGGCCGTTAATACCAGGCGTCCATGTAACGCAGAAGCCGTCGAAGGAAGAAGACTCTAGCTCCACACGAGTTCTCTTGTCGTCACCTTCGGCCGGCTGACCTGCCTCCACATATTCAACTGCTTGGAGCTTTCCGCCTCTTTGGTGGGCCTCATTGGTGCCTCGGCCTTCCTTCCAAAGACCCCAGCAGACACCTGGCCGTTGTCGTTGTTGCTCATCTTCGAAGGATACGCGCACAAAGGTACGGTATTTCGTACCGGGCGCAACAGGCATAGTGGCATTAGTGTCGGCAACAGAAAGCGAGTAAGCCTGCCCCTTGTTGAGATAAGTGACAGGAATTTCATCAGCGTGCTTGATCATGGCTGTAGGGGCATTTAGAGTTGAATGGAATCGAAACTTCTCAGCCGACGCAGGGAGTGGATGAGACATATGGCCACTTGAGAACTGCCGCGATTGCAGACTCATCATGGGTGTGTTTTTGTGAAGGGTGGCACCAATGGAGGACATGCGCTCTTCTGAAGGATCCGAGTCCATCGGCGACCCATCCTGGTCCATGGTCTCGTAGCCTGTATCTTGATGCACAAAGCTCGAGGGTGCAAATGTTGGCTGAGGCGGAGGTGCTTGAATGAAGGGATTAAAGTGGTGGAACTGATGCGGTTGCAATGCCTGGAAGCCGGACATGTCCATAACTGGTTGAGCGGCGCCTGGGTGCATAGAGTCGCCCGATGTAGGCATAGACAGAGGTGTGTTCAAACCCATGCCTAGACCCATCGTTGGCGTGTGTAAGTCACCAGCCTGAGGGTGGAACAGGGTGTTGTTGCCTCCGGGGGTGGGAGTGTAATACCCAGGAGGGGCGTTGGCAAAGCTGGCGAAAGACATGGAGTTAGGATCTAGAAGAGAGGGTGTAAACCTCCAAGGATCGTTGGTGGCCCTTGGAGTTGGGTCTTGGTCGCGGAATGCATCTTGACTAAGATTATGTCTGCAAGATCAAGTCAGTAAGGTTACTTTCGTCTGCGCCTGGAGTCAACGACCGAGCTGCGCGCGCAAAGCGCCCTGCTATATAGTTGCAATAGAAGAACTTACCGTTCAGGCAGAGGTAGGCCGGGAGCGTTTTCAGCACCGGTAGTTTGCGAAATACCTGGCGCTGTAGACGACGTGCTGACAGCAGCAAGGTCGGGGAACTGCTGGCGAAAGTTTGCTAGTAGCTCATCCCCCGGCTTTTGAGAGCTCGTCCTGGAAAGATTGTTAGCATACTGAAAAGTGTCATATCTTTTCCCGATTTCCTTGGATACACTTCGAGCGCTCAAGGAAAGAAAAATACAAATAACATACCTTTGTCGAAACATGTCGAGACGAGCGGTTTAGGCCGTCTCGAGAAAGCAACGATCGAGCAGTCGTTGGCGCAGCGCAGTTTAAAGAACAATATCTTCCGATATGGAGAGTCGGCGATATAGAAGGTGTACGGCCAAAGTTCGTGTGCGCAAAGCTCGGAAGTGGTTATGCGAAGCAGTTGCTGATGTTATTTGTTGATTTCAGAGACGAGGCGTCGAGGGTGTTCTTGTAAGAGCGGATTTGTGGGCTATGGCTGGTGTCGCTGGTGGGAGCGAGTAGCGTTAATCGCGGTAACCGTTAGGCGCGTTATAACGGCAAGATAGAGGGAAGAGGCAAGCCAGCTGTAGTGAGCGAGTGTTGACAGAGAGCGACAGGTTATCGCGAAGGGTATAGGTAGAGGATGAAGTAGAACAGAGGAAGGTAGAAGTAAAGGTAGAGAGGTGCGTCAACTCGTGGGATATTGTAGTGGGTGGTGTAGGTAGTAATTAGGAAGGGTCAGGAAGGGTAAGCTAGAGAAGGTAAGGGTATATTGGAGGAGTGGTGGGGACCTGTCGTCAGTCCCGTCGGAGGAGGAGGGTGAAGAGACTCGACGGAGAAGGAGGATCTGACTTTGATGTCCCCAAGTACCTCGTACCCACGTCCCAAGCTCTGGGCTGGGGCGCCGAGGCGGTGTCGTGGATCGAATGGCTGAGTTGGACGGGAATCGGAGGAGGGGTGTACGCAGTAAGCAGCGAAAAGTGTACCTTGTGTACTTGTGTCGCACGGTTTTGCGCCTGTGCTGTGTCAAACGCTAGGACGTCTTTTGGGGGGAGTGACTGAGTGTCGAAATGCGACGTAACGCCGTGATCTTGAGTGATGCCGCGATATCTGTTTTAACCAAGCTGAACAGCAGAGGTCATCCTAAACGTCTACTCTATGTGTGGATACAGTATGCGCTGCGCTATTATTATTCAACTGCCGTTTCTGAGTGCGCGAGGCGTGCAAAGCTGAACTGTAGCACGGCGTTAGGAAGAAAGAAATACGTTTAGTGATCTGGGCTCGAACGGAGACGTCTTAGCGGATAGTTGTTATTGTGCGTTTTACAACTGTTGAAATAACGTCGGGCCAAGCAGTTACAGTGTGTGAGGAGAGTGGATGACAATTTTGGGGGCGACCGAAGCTGGCTTGTCCATAGTGCCGGGATGCCGCCTAAAATAAAGAAAGAAGAGATGGGCAAGGTGAATACGGATATTGTGCTGTGGGAAATGTCGTTGTTGTTCCCGTTGCGTTTGTGGCTGTCTGTTGCACTGCATACTGTGCTATGTGTACTTATCTTCAGTCGTAGTGATATTGATCAAACCTCCGGGTGGCCTGAGCTGAACTGCTGAGGTATACGTGCCTTCGACGTCGTGGCTTAATCATACTACTTATGTCTGCCACTCCCGATACTGAAGAGACTCGATCATCATGCTTAACGATTGTTGTGTTGCTCATCTATGCACCTGCGTACTGCAGGTAGAGTCAGAAGGACATACACTCATACCAGCATGTCCATCGATTCCCAGGAGCCTGTGGGGTCAAAGCAATGGACCAACCGAGCAAGGGGGGGCCCTGATCCCAGAAGCCTTCTCATCCGCTAGGGTCGGACAAGGGTCGGCGGGCAACCAAAACCCTTGTCTTTTGCTGCATACTGCACTGTACTCTGTACGTACATGTATGGATGTGCAGGACAGTCAGTCGGGTGGGGAGAGGAGCAGAGGAGGGGACAGAATGAAGAAGAAGTGGCTTGGTCGTTATTAGAAGAAAAATGTTAGTGGGAGAAAACCGTCGATGGGTGGAACAGGAAGGAAGACAGGAACGTATGGAGCCGCTCATTCGTCTCGGGCAGTCATGGCGACGCCCCATCCAGATGGACCTATGGTTGGTCTTCCTTGGTGGAACCAAAGAGGCATGTGGCTTGTGAGGCTTGTGACAGGACAGTTACATTAAGAAATTGAGCGAGCGGGCAAGGGAGAGACCACAGACAGTGACGCCATGGCAGCTCTAAGTCCGTTGTGGACCTTTTGAGAGTCGTGTTAGTTCCTTCAGGTCTTTGAGAATCCATAGAAGTGCATTAGAACGGGTGTTTGAGAGTGGCTTTAACAGAGGGAAACTACTACGTATAGAAGTGAGGGGTGAGGAGGCTCGATTGCCTGCAGTCAGTAAATTGGTGCCCCCCAGCATTATCCCATTTCCATCCCGTTGTTTTCCCCAGGGATCCATTTTCTGTAGAGGCCCGACAGCACCCAAAACTCCGTCCAGGCGGGGGCCCGCCCGGGCATTACAGAACTCACAGAACAGACCAGACTCTCCACTCCATATCTACCAAAATAAAAGGCAGTGGTCCTAGCGCTTCGGATACAACAGCGGTAACCCTTACGCAGGAACGCCAGAGTCGTGGGATGTGGAGGTCCCAAGCCCACAGTCGAGCACTAGCTGGATCGGAACTTTCCTCTGTCATCGGATCCTATCCCATGAAGACGTTGTCGACCATCGGCTGCCCACACCAAAATCACCCCTCATCGACAGTGGAATGGCCAGATGCCTGGGGCATGGAAAATGAGCCATTGTTTGAGACTTTTTTTTTCTTCTTCTCGCTACTCTGTATTCCTCTTCGTTTCTCCCCAAATGCCGCGCAACACTGGTACTTGCGCTCATGGCAATCTCGACCGGCAAACCAGAGAGAGTCATGTAGTATCTAATTACCCGCTGTCAAAAAGAAATCCCTATCTTTTCCTCTTAGTAGATTCTTCCTACGGTTGACACATAGTACTGCACAGTACTCCATGCATAGCTGCCGCTAATGATCCGCATACTGTACTTGGGATGGACGGAAATCTTAACACGGCGCGCAACCGATGCGATCCAGTGTTAAGTCATGTTATGCCATGCCATACCTCATCTCCCGTTTCGCGCCGTAATATGCATGGTGTTGTGCTGTGCTCCCTTATACCCCCTGCTGCCTATATCTTTTCAGTCCGTTATTGGTTGAGGACTGTTTCTTTAGGAAAGCACTACAACTGAACCCGTACTTATGAATGTATGAAGAGCCCTACTTGATCACGGTAGGATTCTGGACAGGGCATGGGGAGGTCTACCTGGTCTGGCGGCATGACGGATGGGTTCCTATCCGTTCCTCTCATCTGCATCACATCCACGGCCCGACCATGACCTCTGTTTAGAGAGCCTTCCCTTTTGAGGTCAGCCACCTGACCAGGGCATCCCATGACCTCTATGTATGGCGAGATTACCTTGTCCAAATCAGCTTGCAGTTTCTTGTGCTGTGTTCTGCTGTACAGTGTCGTGGCATGTCGTTGGCTTAGGCTGTGATGGCCTAGATATTTGCAGTACTACGTGTAGTCAGTCGTCTATCGATGATAGCTCTGAGGCTGGAAGCAACCTGCTCTTCTTCCCGTGTGGCTGTGTTGAACCCTTCCAGATTCTCAATATTCAGCATCCTGGCCTTGGTGCTACCCTTCCTTTTTAGGTCGTTACATAAAAGTGTACCGGTACCTACTTACGGAGTAGTCTTCGTGGCGCCGAGGGTTTCTTCTAGCTTATCATCCTCTCTCTGGTTTGGATCGAACAAGTTTACTAGCTCTCACAATCGAACCATTTCACTTGACCAGCTTGTCCTGATTCAGCCTGGCCCGGACGTTGGGAATGCCAATTGCAAAAGCCATGCTGCGTTTGTAGCGGTTTCCGAAGCCCTCCCCTCCCCTAGTCTAGCCTAGCCCAGGTCTTGGTACTGCAGCCGTTTGCTGCCTGTTCAATCAAAAGATCTTCATTTTATACTCTAGATTGAGCGTCGATACGTGGATACTTTTACATGTGAGGATTCTGGATGTTGTTCGCCCCGCACATCCTTGATATACAAACAAACAATCCAATATTCGGGGTTCGGTTACAGCTTCACAGCCACAATGGGAGGCGATTTCTCACCGCGCGCCACAGCCTAGATCGATTCTATCAACAGCATCTCTTCCAATTGTAAGTCGATCTATGGTGCTGTACTCTTATTTCGTTGATCATTGCCTGTCTTGTAAGCGTCTGCCGCGGCACAGGTAGCACGATATGCGACGCCAAGTCGTAATTGTGGCGTTGGCCGTGTGGCTTTACGCGTGGGCTGTCGCCTTCATGTAAGGGCACCTTACTAAAAATTATTGGAGCGTTGTTCTAACCTCCTGCCGAGAAATGAGAAACGGGAAACGGGAAACATCTTCTCTAGAATTATCAATCCTTTGCCGTAATTTGTATGTTTACTTTCAGCAATTCTTTTCTCTCTCCTATGCCGGACTTTTGTCATTATCATATTTGCCTACGTTTCCTCGATGCGGAAAGTCAAGACCCTCCTCTCCCTATATCACAAGCGGTATAAGTGACTAGCAACGATGGCTTACACGTACCAAACACCAAGACGATCAAGTGGCCCTTGGCAACCATGGGCAAACAATTTCGAATCGACCGACAGCGATTAAGGCGTTAAAAAAATAGTCTTCGCGCACCGATTTCCTTCTTCGCTGAGCCCCGAGATGAAGGTCATATGCGTTGGTTCTAAGGCACCTACCTATAATATGGAAAGGCAATCTGCATGATGACGGGCCATATCCGTATAGCCGTCAGCTGCTGGATTTCAAATGGTAGAAAAAATGCGGTATGTTTCTTGTTATCACAGATTCATGCGTCTAACAGTTCGAAACAGTTTTCCCTTTACTTCAATTGCAATCTCCAACGTCGATGCGCCAACAGCATACAATGGCCAGATCCCGTGTTCCCCAATTGATTGGTACCGTGTGTTTGAAGCTCTTTTGGCCGAAGCTAGAGGTGTCTCAATTGAGTAGCTCCTACAGAGCTTCTGCTAGAAGCAGCCACGGTGCTCTTCCTTCGCCAGGGCTACCCTGCCAGGTCCCATCTGGAGCCATCTCGGAGAGCATCCTGACCCCAGCCAAGTCCCACGGCATGGCTCCGACAATTGCATGTTCCGTCGCGGGTGTGCCACCAGCAGATGCAGGACCGTGCCGCTGCCAGGCTTGTGGATTGAAATGGGTATTGAGCCAATTGTACTCTGTCCTGTACCCCGTACTCTGCTGGTTGTCCTTTACACTCATCAGTCAGTGTCTGTGCTTTACAGTTGTTTTGGCACGAGTTGGGCGAATCGATTGTCTTTTTCAGTTTTGGCTGAGAAGCTATTTTCCGAATTACAATGTTCAGTAAGTTGCCGTCTAATCATTACGTCAGTGACACAATATTCCTGGAGCGCTGCTCTTATGTATATTCACTTAGCGATCGCTCGGCAGTTGCGTTTGGGCGCAATACTATGTACCATGGTTCGGAACCCTTTGTGCAGACTCCACCCATTTCTCAGCTTTCTCAATTTTTCTTCTTGCCTGGAAATCTGTGTTTGGTATCCGTGCAATCGCCCGGCAAGTCAGCCATCAGTGCCCTATCGTACGGTAACGAATCGCGTCGTGTGGCTGGTGGTGATTCACGACGGTCATCTAATACCATGCGGGTATCTTGGTGTGAACTCCATGCAAATTCCGGGTGAGTTGCGCGCGCCATGTAACGCTCTCCCCTCGCTCTCCCCCCTCACACCCTTCCTGACAGGGCAGGGTGACTTTATCCAGGGGTTGTCGTCGAACAACTTTTGTGAGATTGGAGGTGCCGTACTATGTAACATTTGAAAGGTTCTCAACCTTTGTCATGGCTGACATCACTTTATCCAAAGTCGGCTATACCTTAATCGAGATATACTTTGTTGGTTAAGAGCCTCGATCTCAGTCTCTAGCTCGTACAAGGGCAGCGATATCACCAAGTGCCGTTTCTCAAAACCCTACCCCACAAATGACAGCTGGCTGGCGATGACCTGCAGGCAGTCAAGGCGGGCGGCGTACGATGGCTGCATTCGATTCAATGAATGCTATTGTGTGCAGTACGCCGCTGAAAGTGCCGTGCGGATAATGCCGACGCTATTCATTGATTCAAGAAAGCTGGAGCCTGCTATCCATACAAGGGCAGCATCTCGCAGTGAGACGTGCGATTGACTTCCGGAACATTAGCGCTCATCGAAACATTGCTATGTCGGACGGAGAAGACTCCAAATCAGTCGCTTCATGCTCTGCATGGACCAGGGCCCCCCCCCCCCCCCCCGTCACAAGAATATGGGACCTGCCACATCGCCAACGACCAGGCTCATGATGTCATTCTTGCTTTTCAAATATTTCCACGTCAGTCTACCCACGAGGCTGAAACCTTTCAGGGACCTCTAGTACCTATCAAAGTCTTGGAACAATTTATGGAGTATGGTAATGGCAGAGATTGCGCAGGCCACCTCGAAAAGAAGAACCGAAAACATCACAAGCATGGGGGGCATCAAAAAAAATCAATCAGGCTAGTGCTGTCAACGTGGCACCCCCTTGATTCAGTCACACGTTGGTTAGAGGTGTACATTGACTGAATCTGGGTATTAATGCCCTCGCATAAAGGACATCGCGAACAGAGCTTTGGAGGCGTTGACGTCATTCCGCCGTTCTGTTGTATTCATTCTGTTGAATTACACTTTCGCACAGTTGACCTACACACAACGTTGGTAGGACTGGTTACCCTGCCTGTCACTGACAGTTCTCTTCATACCCCCTGTCCAATTGGTGGAACTTTCCCAGCGCCTTGCAGTTATTATCGAGAGATGATTGTTCTTTATTATGGCCAAGGGTCCAGATTATCACCACAATGACCGCGATTACTCGGCCCATACCCGCGGCGTAGTTATTTTGGTCCTTGTCGCACAAACATCAGCCAGGCTTTACTATGTACTGTGCTCTCCGGTAATACCCAATCTGGGAATGAGCCCTACCTTGGACAATTCTGTACCACGCGTGCCGGGGTTTGTGTATGCAACCCTGCGGTATCTCTCCACCATCAGCGAGCCATTACTCAGGATAGTCGAACCTTATATTTGAATTGATTGATGTGATTGGAAACAGTATCGCGATCGGTCAGGGGCGATTTGGCTTCAAGTTGCCGTAACGGCAACTGCATTTCAGGAGATGATACTCCGTCTCTCATATATAGATACATCTTGTCGCGGATCTTGTCGCGAAAGGGCAAAGAGATACTTAGTATCTGAAGGACCTGTGTGTGCTGCCTTGGAAGGATTGACCCCGTGGCGGGGCCCTACAGTTTGTTTTGTTGCTTTGGCTGCTGTTCAAAATGTCCTTTCCCAGCTATTGGTTCGATAACAGTCATTTCAACGACTGTCGCAATCAATAATGCTGTCAGTGAGTACCTAGTCAGTGTGCACCTAACCAGCGGTCATTTGCAACAAGCGAGGCTGGCTGGCATCTCTTCTTTGCTAACCATTTTTACACAGATGAGTCAATAATAGTCTTATCATCGGCAATTCAATTTCATTCGGGATCCTCCTCGGATCCACCCCTACTAGCATGCGTTACAAAGGAGCGGTATGTTGATAGATTCCGAATTCAGATTAAGAGAGAGAAAAACTCGAGTTTTTCCAGTATCATGAATCAGGGTCCCCTTCTAGAAGCATTCGGTGCTGCAGGGCTTGAAGTTTGGTTGGGAACTGCCAAACCAAAGGCGGACACAATCAGGTTGATCACTACATCATCGCACGTCCACCCATGTGCATCTGTCATTCAAAAACGCTTTTGGGGGAGGTCTGCCCCTCTCTACGTTTTCTGTACCTGGATTGGTCTCCCCCGTTGCGACTGTGTAAGTCGGGTGGTGAAGCGGGATGATCATTGCTTGTACAGTCTCAGCGCCGACGGGCTGATGGCACGTTGGTGGTGGTGATAGGCGAAGATGGCAAAAAAACACAGCATCCCAGATTTGGATCACTATTTTTGGATATGCTATTTTCATGTCCACAGCGACGATCTCGGTGGATGTACACATGGAATTGAATTTTCAGGGTCGCGATTGATATTGTGGTCATGGTTGGTTGCAGCGATGCAAACCGACGTTAACACAAATGCCAATTTATCTTCATCATGCGATGATCTCCGTTCAATTCCTTCTGTTGGAAATGATTCACATATGTACAGGAACTAACGCGTTCATCCATGTCATCTGTGATGATGAGTGACGCGAGTAACAATTTTTGGCAACCACGAACATCATGACCCAAGTGAATCATTGGCTTGGATAGTTACAACGCATCAGGGCGAACGCGTGGACGATATCTCGGGCCTTCTAATAGGGTACAATGGATAAGCTAAGGTCTTAAGATTGAATGGCAAGGATACCTGTTCATCATTGGTGATGTAGAGAAATCCAACGGTTTGGAGAACCTACTGCAGTAAGATATCAAGGTGACAAGCAGTCCTCGCAATGTATACTCGGCTTCTAGAAAGAACTTTGGCTTATATATACTGAAGAAATCGTACATTGTCCAACATAATAATACAATAAAGAGATATGATAGATGTTAATGCGAGATGGTGTGAAGTAAGGCTCATCTCAACAACTCTATCACAGTGATCAATTGTTAGATCGATCGTTTAATGAACTGAACTATCCGAGCTTTACCTGAACAAACCCAGCGATGCAACGTTTCCCCTGAATTTACAAACCACTATAGGCCAGGCGACTTCACTCAACTTCTTGAACTGAGAATTGATTAAACATGATGGATATTCAAGTCGCTTCAGTGTAGGGTAGTTGTTAAGACAAGCCTATGGCGATATTGAACCCATACAGGCATCATATCCGAACGCCCCTGAGCTTCCAAAAATATCGCCTACTGCAGAGCGACGTTGATGGGACGCCTTACGCGCAATGGCCATATTGCTTATCGGACTTGGCATGCGGTCAGCGGAATCCTGGACCGGTCACCGATATGAGAATCACTAAATCCAGGGTAACATTATATCACAACAGCTTAATCGCAACCAACATCATGATGTTATTGCAACCCTTTCTATTCTTGTTACAGTATGGTCGACCATCGTGGTAGTATTCCGTGGCCTGGGTGGCAACGCGTGAACTGAGCTGAACAGTTGGCCCTTGTCTCAACAGCTTTTGTGAATTCGAGGAACTTGATCACAAGCCTGGATACACACTCGGGTGATGATATTGCTACTTGTGACGACCCGAGTCCTGTACGGATTATGCGAGGTTCAGTCAGCAATCTCGGCCCGTTACAGCCATATGAGGCTCCTTAGGTCCTATCCTGGGGCATACTGGCTTGGTGGTTCAGGCTGTCAAAATTATTGATGCAAGAGTGGCCGTAAATGCAAGCACAAGTCAATGCTTGACCGGCCCAAGAACGCAAGAATACTTTCAGTATAAGGGGAAAAGAAGCATGTGAATGTGCCTTGGCAGCCCCCTATATACGACCGAGGAGACTATACTGGGGTTCTAGTGTCAATGAGAGCTTATATTACGATATATATGGATGGGTATCAAAACAAATACTCATGTGTCTCACTTATACCATGCTAAGACAAGTAAAACTGGGCAGTTCGAGTTTTGAATTCCGCCCCGATCGATTTGAATCATGTTACTTTATTTCTTTTGAACTCCACTATCTTTAGAGATAGAAAATAAAAACCGGCCGTCTATTCGTCATCACTGTCGTCCTCCTCCTCGGCGTTCTCCAGCCAGTCAACCAGCATTCTGCACTTCTCCTTCAGCAGTGTCATACTCTCTCCCTCAACGGCCCGATCGTTCTCCCACCAGCCTAGAATACCTTCCTCCTCAAGGATATCCAGTGAGTAGAGCTGCTGCAGCATTGCTGCGAGAAGAATGCCCACGCGGGATTGTTCTGGTCCTTGAGAACGTGTGAGGGCCTTTTGAAGAGCGATGATGAACTCGACCTGCGCAGCTTCGTTGTCGTCCTCAAGACCGATACCCACTTCATTAATGAACTTGGTTGCGCCTGGACGAGAGTTGAGGGCACGATCTGCGGCCTTGCTGGGTTCGAGGCTGCCATACTCAGGGGTCATGAGCTCTACGGCGCGATGAGCGAAGGCATTAGCCACGGCGCGGCGCATCATGGCATCAGAAGCGTCGTTGGAAAGACGGAGCCCCATAAATTCGAGCTTGGCCGAGTCGAAATCGCCAGACTGGGCGCGAAGCGCGTCGACAAGACCGTGGACAGCCTCGTTGTGGAAAGAAAGTTTGTCGCCAGCGTCGTCAGAGGCGAAGGAGGTACGACGGGAGGGATCGCCGGCCATAATGTGCAGCGAGTTCTCGTCCATGTCACCTTCCGATATTTCGGAAGATAACGTCGACACGGACGAGGTAGAGATGTTAAACTGAGCCAAGTTGTAGATCAGACTCTTCTGCAGTTGAGATGGATCTCTCTCATCGAGGTCCTCATCCTCAGGGTCTGTGAACTTGGCAGCATTGGTGCTGGCTCCAAACAGCTTGGTGTCTGGCGTCACGGGGTTGCCATCAACGTCGACACAAGAGACCG
This sequence comes from Fusarium graminearum PH-1, assembly GCF_000240135.3. Lineage (NCBI taxonomy): Eukaryota > Fungi > Ascomycota > Sordariomycetes > Hypocreales > Nectriaceae > Fusarium > Fusarium graminearum. The sequence continues at coordinate 5,127,063 of NC_026476.1, forward strand.
CAGTGTCCTTGGGTAGTGTAACGCCCTCGCTGATGTTGACACCGAAGGAAATCAGACTGCCCGCAGGTATGGTGGCATTCTTGCCGATAACGGCCGAGTCTGCAACTATAGATTGGTGTATCTTTGCTCCATCTTCAATTGTGGTATCGTCCCAAACGTAAGAGTTCACCAAAACAACGTTGGCGCCAATCTTGCAGTCTCTACCGACAATACTGTTAGAGATGGTGCTTCCTGAACCAATGTTGCTGTCGCGCCCGATAATAGAATTTGAAAGTTTGGCATCGTTTGCGTAGAAGGCACCCTGTTCGGCTACGACGCCATGGATGTGTCGTTGGTACGATTGCCTGGGAACAATGTTGCACTCTGGGATAAAAGGATATGTCCATCGGTCAAGAACATCACGGCTGACAGCATCATACTGTTGAAGGTTACTTGCTCGTGCCGCGTAGCCCTCCTCGCAAATTTCAGTGTAAATCATCTTGCCGTTTAGCTCCCAGTCCTTGAGCACACCGTGTAGGAAGTTCTTTCGGGGAAGCTCGTAGTCGAAACTCTCTGACCAAAGTGCAAGGACCTCTGGTGTGCAAATGTCGATCTCGGCATCGATGAGGTCGGATCGGATTTCGAACTCGGTTGATAGTTCGTCCACAACAGCCGGGTCCAATGACATGTATCGGTCGCTTGCCAAGGGGTCCATCTCATCGTAGTGAAGACATCGCTGAGTCTTGGTATCGACAACGAAGATAGGAGTAATTCCGTTCGTCTTTGTTCGGTGATCGCCCTCTCCACCACTGCGCAACACCATCGTCATAATGTTGCCCGCACTATCTTCTCTGCGCTTTCGATGCGCCGCCAGGGCATTGTCGAGCATGATGTTAGATACCAGGTCGCCGTTTACGAGGATGAAGTCGCCATCGACAAGTGATCGCTTGTCCATGTCACGAAGGACATCACCGGCTGAGCGTGCATCGGCCACTCGAACGAATTGAAGATGTGAGAAGGGAGATGTGCGCGCAGCTGATGACCATCGAGAGCGGTTGATGTAATCTTCGACTTGATCGGTATGGGCGCCGCAGTAAATGTAGACTTCGTTGACGCCATTCATTGCCAGAAATTCAAGGGTGTACTCGATAAGAGGGACGTTTGCGAGTGAGAGAAGACACTGCGAATAGTCTCATTAGTACGAACGAGCACATACACCACACCGGGGTTTGGAGCAAAGTATTACTCTTGGCTTTTCGGTGGTAAAAGGCCTGTATCTGTCTTGAAAAGAGTCGGCGATGACCTGGAAGATAAAGTGTGAGCTTGCGCTGCTCTTGATCGGTATGATACCCCGCCATGTCACCTACAACCGCCTGGAGAACATCCTCGCTCTTGCTCTCGCCTCCTGACTTTGTGGACTTTTTGCCCTTTCCGCTGTTGCCCTTGTGCGACATCTTGCCGGTGTCGGGAGTGTTACGTCTGATTTGCTTGAGCGAAAGTTGTGAAGTTGAGTCGAAGCGCATGCAGAATAGAACGTGGGGCTAGTCAAATTTCCAGTGACTCAATCGACATGCCGCCTCACCTCGGTGTGTGATCTTCACCTCGGTGAGTCAAACGGCTTGCTGAGTCATACAGATCTCGTCTTGTTGCCCCCACGACCCGCCGTCTTTCAATGATGCTTATTCAGGAAGTTTAATTATTTTGTTTTGGACGATGAGTGTCGATAGAGTTCAGCAAGCATTCCAGGTACTTCGTTGTTGGCTATTATAAAACTATAACATTGCCACGTTGTACTCGCGTTCTCGGCACGAGACGAACTTTTTCACACAGAGGCTGGCTAGTGGTTAATTTGGGCCAATATAAGTCGAAGCCTTATCACCTGTATATCCGTATACTGCTTGATTGTTTGACCAGAATGCTTCAGACCTTGGTCATTAAGTGCAGAGTGCAATGGAGGAGTGGTCAGAGAAAAAGTCTGTGAAGTACAAACTGGCGCAATACTTTCGTTCCCATGATCTGATACTCTGAGGCTTGTAGAATGCCGCATGTCTGTCAGCATATTCAAATCATTGGGTTAGTTAAAGTGGTGTCAGCTTTTTACACACAGCTGACAACGAAAAACTGGCCTGACGTGGCGTCCTTCAACGAAGCCAGTTGCCGGTCAAAGTTTAGTTCCATTGTATGAGCCTTATGGCATGTCTATTACAGAGTAGACAGCATGCACTTGTTCAGGGACAAGCAAGACTTTCCGAAAAAGAAGAAGAAAAAGCCCATTGTTGTTTGGGTTCCGGGAAGCGGCAGAGCCCGATTGGGGCTAACGAGAGGTGATCATCTAGGACTGTTGAGGGGCCCGATGAAGTTCGGATCATATTTTTGCTTCTTCTCTGGCTCTGTTATGTCTCTCAGACATAATGAGAGATGATTCCTGTCTGAAGACCTGGAATTGTTTTAAGTGATACCAGAATATGTCAACCGCCCTTGTTTGGGCAGTTGACCCAGGGTCCCCGACGTTGATTGATGGAATTGCCCGAGACAAAATGATATCAAAACTTGGAATCCGGTAGCACTCTGAGACAGAAATGCCGGCCGGTGATAGTTGCGGATAAATCATCTTGCAACAAGCATAGCGGTGTCTCGGAATGTCTTGGAAGTCTGTATCTTGGTCGTGGAATATGGTGCAGATGTCTCTTGAGCTGTTTGCGTTGACCCAGTCAAGCGTGCAGACTCTCATGCAATTATTATTGTCCTGCCTGGTCAGAGTGCCTCTAGTATTGCGACTATCGATGTGAGTGTCACCGAATCACACTAGGGATTTATTAGATAGCATCAACAGAAACCTAATAGGTAGGTACGAAACAAATAGCCGAGTTCAATCAGTGCTTTGCTATTAGATACCCACCGAATGGTTGGCACGATGCTCTGCCTACGCTTACCCGCATACCGAGCTCCATACGGAAGCTCGAGTAATCTTCCCGAACAGCCATTGACCTTCAAGAAATTCAGGGTCCTCCCCCCTGTAAACCCCGCAATCTATGTGCGGTCTGCACGCACATACCTACCTCTACACATATCTCACGGGAGAATTCTCCTACCTAGATAATACTTGCTTGAAATACAGCATGTAGCCTAGTACGCCCTCCAACGAACTGCCTGTACTCTTAAGGAATTCTCAGCCGTGTGATATTAGAATTGGTCGGTAATCAAGGTGGGTGGCCCTGGCTGTTGTCCTGGACTCGCCTACCCTAATTTGCCTAGGCTACTACCGTATTAGGTAGCACCCAGGTTGCTGTTTCCATCTGCGGCTCGTGCACAGTGTGTTCTTATCCGTTCCTGCAGTTGCACTGTAGTTACCCGCTTCGTTCTCGCCCTCGTTCCTCACAACGGCCACGGTCTCGACCGTGAAGACCTCTCTCGCTTGTCTTTATTTCATTCTCCACGTTTGAACCCTCTGCTCAAACACAACCGTCGTAAATCGTTGAGGGTCTTCTGAAGCCTTTGAAAACGTGGTTTTCAACGCGCGGGCGCAGTGCAACTTCAACAGTCTCAGATCGGCCATCACTAGGCCAACCATTGTTGAGCTGCACTGTATACCTAGGACAGCTCAGCACTCAGCATCTAACAACGGCACCAAAAGCGAAATTTCGAACAGGCTAAAATACGAGCAGTCGCACCCTTGTCAGGCCTCTCTGTGGGTTACTACCTACTTTTAGACCAAATTCTTCCACTCCCACTTCTGATCCTACCTAGTGTACGGATACAGAGTACTATTACAGAGCATACCTATATTCTATCTGGCGACTTACCAACTAACGTATGTGGCTAGTCTTGCCATGTACGGATACTGTTCTCAACATTGCTTTCTCTTAACTCAGCCACGCTGATCTTGTGCGGCTAGATCCGCATTATGGCACACGTGAATAGCTGTCCATTCCTGGCGAGATTTGAATGGAGACGACTCTGGTTCGACAATAACCGAAGCGCCTGCAGCCATTGGCAGGATAATGGATTTGCTAGCTCAGACACCTGGTTCAAGCTGTTGAAACTGAAATATAAAAGCACCTCGCATCGATATATGAGCATGCAAGAACTAGTCTGCATTCTTGTATTCGGGGAGATGTTTGAAGTCCCAGTTTGCCGGGGGTTTCAGTCCGAGTCATGAACTACAACATGTATTCCTCATCGATAGGAATAGCAATCCCAAGCATTCCACAACATGCTGGAACTATGGTGACTTGGCATTCAGACCTATTGCTTAGAAAGAGCAAGCTACGACTTCTTTATCTGTTTGCTGAGCTGGATGACTTATTATGGCTACCTAGATAAGAAGCTGACGCTTACTGACAAAAAGGTTCTGACACTCAAGACACGAAACTGGCTAGAGTGCGATTGCTATGTGAAGCAGAGAACCATGTTTGCTACTCCACTTCAACTTGCGTTGGCTTTCTCCTTACTCTGCGCATGGTTCAACATGGTATGGCTTCAGAAATGGATGCAAGACACGGAAAGGATGTAACAATTTTCTCGTTGAAATTACAACGTCCGTAAGAGAGCAGAAGCTGATTAGGGTAGAAAGACCCTGACAGGCTTTGCTATCTGTTCTACTCTTTTCTGGTGAGCTCGTCATGCATGGTGTTTTTATCCGTGGCAAACGAACCACGGATAGATGCCATGCATGGCGCGAGAAACAGGAATAGAATGCTCAATATGGTACGCGAGGACAATAACGGAGGAGATATCTCAACAGCTGAATGGTTCTCGTTCTTCACCAGCTTAAGATTTTCCAAGCAGAGCTTAGGTCGCATTGTGGTCACGGTGCACCATGATCACCTCCACACAGTCGACGTAGGGACGATCTCCAGTGCAACCGGGCAGCCAACCAAGGGTCGTGGTCGGCGCAAGAAGGACCAAAAAGCTATGGTGGTAACAAGGGGACACCCCACAAGGACGGCCGCCAGACTTGTTCGCGCAATAGCGCTCCATTCCCACCGCGATCTTGGTTGAGGCTAAGCCAACCTTGGCTGGAAATACCCACTCCGCGCTCTCAAGCTTTTCTTCTTCTTTGCTGCTGCATGCGCCTTCACCTTGTTCGTGGCAGCAGCGACAGTATCCGTAAGTATCATAACAGTAAGCCAGCGCCAGCAACAGCATCAGCACAGGCCCCTTGCCCCCAGCCGAAGTGGGAAGTGCCATCTGCTCCCGGAAGAGAGCGTGTTAAGAGCTAGCGGTACTCAGTACCTGATTGACATCCACATTGCTGGGCAATTCGACAAGTCACAACTACCCCCCCGCCAAAGCCAAGCCACGCCCAGTTCAGTTCAGAAACAAAAAGCAGGCTCAGACTATTCCGTTCCATGCCTGCTTGTGCCCACTCCCGCTCACACGGCCTCCCAACTTTGTCTTGAGATACAACTCAGGCCGGGTCCCCGTTTCCCGTTCTCCATTCCCATCATTTCCCGCCCTTTTTGGTCTTGCAATTGCGACGGCCCTCATCCATCGCATTACCGTCCTCTGCCTCCTTGCGACGGGCCTCCTATCCGACCTCCGTATCCGCGGCTTGTAAAGCTTTGCAGCCCCTGGACCTATTTGCGCTTCAACTCTATACCATCAACGCGTCCGCTCCTCGAGTCTCCAGTCCTGCTCCTGGCCTGACCCTTATATCATTACCACTTGGCCTTGGCGCATCAAGTTCGATCTTCGGTGGCTTCAGCATATTAGAACAATACCTTTAGAGGTCTCTTGGATTGTTTTCACCTTGAGAGTCGACAGCGATTAACGGCGACTCGGCCCGGTTAAACGCCTCTTCTATCGGTTATCCGCTGCAACGACTTCTGACCGAACGCTTCATTGCCAACACATCATCAACAGTAACATCATCACGAAACAACCACGCACAATCATTGAAAGCTCGAATACACTCTTGAAATGTCTGCCGGAGATGGAACATCGACCCCTGGGGTTGGTGGCAGCAATGCCAGCGAATTTGTAAGTTTACAGTCAGTAACGGTTTATTACATCACATCTAACACTTCTGATAGGTTCGCAAACTTTACCGGTTTGTTACTCTTAGCGATTTTTATATATGCAATAATGCTAACAAAGTCTAAGAATGCTCGAGGATCCCGCGCACCAAGATGTCGCTAGATGGGGCAAAGATGGCGACACCTTTGTCGTTGTTGAGGTAGGGATCGATCTGGTACCACAGCGACGAACAAATGCTTACAAGCACAGAATGAAAAATTCACGCGCTCCATCCTCCCTAAGCACTTTAAGCATAGCAACATGGCCAGTTTTGTCCGACAACTGAACAAGTATGATTTTCATAAAGTGCGACAAACGAATGACAGTGGCTCTGCAGCCAACGGCGCCAATGTATGCTCCATGTAACCTTTCGCTGTTAGTCACATGCTAAAACATGAACACAGACTCTCGAATTCAAGCATCCCAACTTCAGAGTCGGCAGTAAGGATGATCTTGATAACATTCGTCGAAAAGCACCTGCTCCTAGAAGAACGCAGGCCACGGAGGATTTCACAACCAGTCACCATATTAGTGTTATGACTGAACAGCTCACCGCCACGCAGCAGCAAGTGCAACAACTCCAGGAATTGTTTACCGAGGTCTCTCAGACAAACCGTCTCCTTGTTAACGAGGTTCTGACACTGCAAAAAATGCTGAATGCGCAGAAGCAATCCCAGCACGAGATGCTCAACTTCTTATCGCCCTCTACCAACCGTCATCAACAGACGATGCATCTCAACGTCGGTACATCCCCTCTAGATGGCAGCGATGATTCGGCACCTGAATTAAGACGAGCTCGCGAGCTTCTGTCCAGTGTGACACCTGATCAGATTGCCGACCGGGAGTTGGAACGTCTTCAAGGTGTGTACGGGTCTCCGGCCGATTCTGCAGTGGTCATTCCGCAAGCCTCAATGCCCATGATGCATGATCCAATGAACGACATCAACCGTTATCCTGTATACCCGGTGGGTCAGACTGTCGGAATCGATCCTTTCCACTCGGATCACATCCACAAGATTCCTTATGCGATGCCTAACGATTCGAGCGCCAACGCCATGCAGGAAGTGGCTGCCCCTCAACCCATCAACATTCAGACCCACGGGAACTCCAATTCGTCGGCCAATTCGGCTCTCACATGGGCATCCCGGAAACCCAGAATCTTCCTTGTTGAGGACGACCCAACCTGCGCTAAGATCGGTATTAAGTTTCTCAAGTCGATGGGATGTGAAGTCGAGCATGCTGTATGTGGATCTTTTGAAACGGAATTTCGAGGACCAGACTGACGTTTGATATAGCAAAATGGAGCGGATGCATACAGCCGCATCACAGGCGTGGCCCGTGATCATTTCGACATGATCTTTATGGACATCATCATGCCTAAGCTAGATGGTGTCTCGACCACCATGTACATCCGTCAGGACTGTCCTGCTATCCCTATTGTCGCTATGACGTCGAATATCCGATCCGATGAGGTCCACTGTTATTTTGAGCATGGTAAGCACCGCGATGAGCAATTCGATTAGGAACGGGAACTAATCGTGCATAATCAGGTATGAATGGTGTCTTGGCTAAGCCATTTACCAAGAGCGGGATGCAGAAGATTGTCGAGAATCACTTGAGCTACCTCCTTAAGGGCTACGATCCTTCAACCCAGCAAGAATCTGGTTCGGGATACGTGGTTGGTGGCGCAGGTTACATGAACCCTCCCAGTAACTTGAACACACCAGGAGGAACAGCGTTCAAGTTTGAGACAACACCTACACCTCCAGCGACTGGCGCGACTTGGTCCCCAGGACAGATGCCACAGCAGTCCCCTCTCACCACAGGAATGGACCAAGGGTATGGCATGGTTAACGGCGCGAACCAATACGGCTTAACACCCACGAGTGCCAGCAGAGCCAGCTTCCCTGGCAACATTTCACAAAATAACCAGGGACGTATGGACGGCCAAAGTCCTCCCGAAAAGCGACAGCGTACCTATGTCTAAGTTTCTGAATGGAAGATCGCGTCGTTGGAATTTTGTCTGGTGTATGCACGCGGCTATATCGTGAGGAGTACGGCGTTTAGGGCGAAATAACGTGGGAGCTTTTTGACACTGGTGGCCTTGGTGGCCTTCGGTGAATAATTGGCTGGGAGAGAGATTTCATGTTGGGTATTTCGCATTTATGACTGGGGAGACGTTGGAATCGGACCCCTTTAACGAGTAAAGGCATCTGGCAGGATACAGAAGGCTAGCTGGTCAGTGAGGACTGTTGCTGTTACTTAGTTGCGGACACAGACGGCACGCATCTGGTTTTGAATCGGAGTGTACGGTGCGCCTGATGAACAACAAGATTTGATACCTGCGATAATATTATTCTCTTTTTGGCGAGACACAAAAGATCCCTTGAGCAAGATTGCAAATTGCTCGGTTGCTGATATGCTTCATTGTTGCCAATGGTTATATCGAGGTTGAACAGTTGACAGATTGCTACTTTACCATACATGTCGAAGAGTCGGTCGAACTGAACTGTTTAAGCCCATCGTTTTTGAATAATTCTGAGCCTCGGTTATTCTTGTTGTCCATGTGTCCGCTCGTATATGGTTGTGTTATTCCGGCGCATGCAGTGATGGTGGATAGTTTACAATAAAGTTGTGGGTTTGACTTTTCAACTGATGGTTACTGACAAATAGTCAGCAATTTCAGGACAAGAGATCAGAATAACGTCAAGCAGGGGAGAGATGGTAGGCAGATATATACCCAGCTCATTCCCAATAACGTTTGCAAGGTTGTGCAGGTGTGGCACAAGGAAGTGCAGATCGATTGAGTTCTGGACCGTTTCGAGTGGTGGGGTTTGGACACACAGATTTCGGCGAGAGGCTTCATCGAGAAGGGTCTTTTTGTCAGAAGCTCCCGTAGTGTAGTATCCGTCCGCTGTTACACTACAGAAAAGGGTGTCATATCGCTCTGCTGTTGGTCGTAGCCCTGGCCTGGACCGTTGTTTGTGGAGGCATTGCGCGGTATGAAGCCGTGGTTTGCGTTATACAACGCCTAATGTGATGCTTGTATTTTTTTTATTTTTTTCTCGATTATGTATTTCCTATCTGATGATTATCGATGTTTTGAAACTGGCAATCAAAGTGTAGAATAGTTGCCAATCACTTCAAGCTTTTATCTCGTAGACTTTGATTGACAACAAACACAGAGAATTACTCTCGTCATGGTGATTAATAAGAGAGCGGAAGAGTGCAGCCGTCCTACAACACTCGGCCACTATCCCCTGTCTCTCAGACCCTCTCAAACCTGAACAAAGTACCGATTTCGAAGAGTCTCGACTGTGCTGCCGCAGAACTAAAAGGTCGAGACAAGACACTATCCAGGATCAAGGGCCAGTATCTTCCATTCATGGCATGAGGCATGACGTCGGTGTTAATGTCATTCTCGTTCGAGAGCTTTAATGATAGCCCAAGCCTTTCCTACCTTGCATAGCTCAACAGACACTTTAGCCAAATGAGCAGTCGTCAGGATTCGGGGCGGCATTTTGAATTGAGAGCCATGTAAGGGAGAATCCAGAACAATTACCCATTGGCTTGTTCTGAAATGAAAGTTCTGGGTAAATTACAACTGGCGGCTAATGAAACTTACCTTGTGCGCGTGCTGTGATAGCAATACCGTGCTGTAGATAGTGTTTCTCTCATCGATAGTTGTGACTCATTGAGCATTTGGAAAGAAAGCGAGGCGACGAGGTAGTGTTGTGAGCCTGTTCCCTGTTTGTTCATATCAAATTAATGTTTACTATGTAAGCCCTCACGCAGCCTCACTCAGAATGAGCTCGCCTCTTTTATCTCTATTAGGGAGATGTTGCTGAGCTACACGGCTATCCACATACGGCTGTTCTCTACCATCCATACAGGCAGGCTTTCATGGATTGTCCTCAGGGCGCGACTGGAGTCAACTCACTTTAACGCTTGGACATAATAAACTTGGTACATAAGTATTCAACCTTAGTCTGACTGACCCTACTAAACGCCGTGCCAATGGTATAGATGCATATATACAACTCAGCGTCCCTTCTCATTGTTTGTTATTCGGCCCCATCTGTGGTAGTACAATCCATCCATTCATTACCTATCAAACAACCAAAACCATGTAAAATGTTCAAACTATCTCGATCCCTTATTTCATCATCCCTCCCCCCCCTTTTTTGTCTTGCTCTATCTTCTTTGCTTCTTCTCAACCTGCTGCGTCGAGAATGAACAGAACTTATCCTTGATCGCAACAACCTCATATGTACCCTCCTGGCTTGCCTTGACCACCTTGCTGTGCTCGTAAGAGACATCATGTCTTGTCTCAAGAACGACACTGCGCTGCCCCTTCTTGGCGTTGGAGCTGCGTGTGTAGGTAAACTCGAAAGGTGGTGTGCCCCAGAACTCGAAGAAGATATCTACTTCATTACCCTCGTGAATGTCGACTCGGGACTGCTTACCGCGACTGATTTGGACACTCGGCAACGGGTGGATTGTCTTGGGGATGTTGACAGCGGCGCGACATTCGCTGGCCTTGTCCGAGATACTAGTGATAGTAAAATCGCCAGGCTTCTCTGCAATACGGCGGAAGCTGGTTGTTTGTGACTTGGCATTCCACCGACCGTTAAAGTCATAGGAAATGTCAAATGGAGGTGTGCCAGATAAAGTGTATGCAATACGCTCACCGACACAGTAGTCGCGTCGAGACTCGAGAGGGTAGATAGACGGCGCCTCGTACAAGTGGATTTGTACTGACGGCCCCCCATGCTCATACTTGCGCTGGCAGCCTCTGGCGTCTCTGACGGTACGAATACGAACCTGCTGTGCGCCGAGTCGGAGGTGCTGACGAGGAATTCGGATGCCGTACGAGTTGGAGTCGATGGAGGGAATTCTGTAAGTCTCAGCAGGGGACCCAGCTTGATGCTTGATCTCGACTTCGACGTAGAAAGGAGCTTCTCCAGTGAGCTTAATTGGGATTCTGTCTTCATGCTCCTGCTCCTCCATGCAGTACTTCAACGACTGCCCGGGTTTCGTAAACCCAGCCGAAGGCTTAGCGTTCACGCGCTGCGTGAGAGTGAGAGGGTGGAAGTTCTTGTCGCTGTTGTATAGATTATCGGCAAGAGCAGAGAACTTGTAGGTATAATCGCCGGCCTTGGTGGTATCCATGGAAATGGCTGCCTTTGCAAGAGGCGCATCGAAGTCTTTGCGAGTAAAAGCCTTGGAGCCCTTTACAGGCTTGTGCGTAACATCGTATTGCACGTGGTAAGGAGGCGATCCTGTGAAGAGTTAGCAGTGAACATAGAATGATCTTTGGGTTTAAGACACTTACCCTTGAGGTTGACTTCAAATCCATCGATGTCTCCTTCGCAAATATCTTGCTTGACGAATGTGTTGCCATCAGATTTAATACTCGGGGATTCAACAACCGAGATCTCGGGCCTAGGGAACCAGCCAACTTCAAACCGGGCTGCTGCAGGAACAACGGATCCAGGGCACTGGACGTCACGTACTTCAACCAGTTCATAGGTGCCTTGGCTCTTGACCAGGAGGTTATCATTTGCGTTATTTGCACGCTTGGTCAACACTTCGCCATTACCAGCAAGATTTCTGTAGGTGATCTCAAATGGAGGCTCTCCTTCCAGGCGCAGAGGCAAGCGCAAGTGTGTGTCCTCAACGGCCATGATCTTTTGCTTGTGTTCAACGAAGCCAAAAGCGGCCCGTGGCTGCTGACGTCGCACAGCAATCTTGACTTGATCCTGAAGGAAAGTCTTGCATCCTCGCTTGTCCTGAACGCTGCTCAGGGCAAGGATGTATTCTCCTCCTTTGCGGAGTGTGTTGGTCTTGATCCTGAAACTGCTCTCTTGAACACCAGTGACTCGCTCCGACTTGCGCTTGCCGTCATGAACAATCTCCCATTCCAGATTGAAGGGAGCCTCTCCGTAGAGAATAACATCAAGTTCGACTTCTGAGTCGAGACAAGCATTGACAACTCCGCTGCTGCTTGAAATCTTGGCCGAGGCAGCAGGTTTGACAACCTGCTCCAGAACTTTGTCGTCGCCAGTGAGAGGCTGGTTCTCATACACAGCGTCGTCGACGGACTTAAAGATGTACTTGTGACGACCTGCCATTTTCGGTACCAGCTCCAACTGAGATCGCAGACCAGGAACACGGTGGGATTGTTTCTCAACATGCCCATCACTAGTGACGATGTCGTATCGAACTACGAAGGGAGGTGTTCCAACGAGGTCCAAATCCACTCTCAAGCCGATAGAGTTGCCTGCGCATTTATCGGGGATCTCCTCTGAGCGAACGGAAAGAGAGGGCTCTAATGGGTTCAAAAGAAGACATGATGACGGCTCCTTGACTTCACCCTTGCAAGACCCGCTGGAGATGGTTTTGAGGGTGTACAGGCCGGGTTCTGAGACAAACGGCTTGTCCATCGCATTCTTGGCGTTATAGCCGCCAATCGATACCTCATCTCCATGCTCTCCGCTGTTAGTAAGGGAGTTGATAGGAGAGAATTCCCAGGTGACCTCATGGGAAGTGTCGTCTTTGGAACCTATCAGGGAGAAGTCAACAGGAAGTCGGACAGATCGGCCCTTGGCAACCTTGAAAGGGTTGCGCATGTCACAACCATTCATGCTCGCCTTGGGGCGCTCCTTGACCTTGAAGCCGTATTTCAAGCCTTTAACTCGAGCTTGGCTGGGATCCTCTTCCAATTCAGCATATTTGACGACGTTGCCAAAGGCATCATAAACTTCGTCGATCGAGTACTCCCATTCGCCGGCAGAGGTCATGGACTCGTTAAGGCCAACTGTGACCTTTCGAGCTCGCGCCCACGAAATATCGTCCTGGTCATCCGAAACGAGACTGGAGGAAGCACCGAGGAGAGGCGAGGAAAATCCATCAGGTTGAAGACTCTGGAAATGGAAACTGTGGTCCTTGCCGTTGATCGTGCGACTGTACTGAATTTTGAGGGGCGGTGTACCATATACATCCAATGAAAGATTAGAGAGTTCCTGAATACATCGCTGAGAGTCTGATGATGCTCGGATTCTTGCTTGAGGACAAGGAACGACATATGTGTCTGTGGTAGCGCGCTGAACTTCAAGTTTGTACTCGTCTAAAACCTTTCCAAGGCGGTAGACACCAGGCTTCTTAACTGGATAGTCCCACTGAAAGCCGAACGTAGTTTGATCAGTGTTGTGCTCTCGGATTTGCTTGGCGACCCTGTTGACCTCTCGGTTCGAGATCTTTATCGTTTCCTCCTTGTTTGTCTCGAAGTCGAGCCGGATCAATTCAATTTCGGCAGGAATCGTGGCATTGAAATAGATGGGAAGATCTATGGCATGCTTTGGCTTTGCGGTCAAACAGAACGGGGTCCCCTTTGGGTTGAGAATTGCCGAGCCTTCAGGCAAGATATTGATGATCTGCTTTCCCATGATGAGGGAATGATTGTTGAGAATAGTCGATACCTTGACATTATGCTCGGAGATTGATATTTCGCGGTCGTAGAGAACTTTGGCGAAGCCGAGAATCCATGATTGCCATGGGATCTTGATATCAATTAGCACCTGTTGGTAACTGTTGAGAATATTTGGTAAACTTACAGGAATGTTGAACATGAGCATGTAGTTGAGAACCAGATGCAAGGAGAATATAGTGGTCACAACAGGTTGGGAGAGCTCGAGCCAAGGTATCCTCAATTCCGGCACGCCAAAAAGGAATGCGAAATCGATGAAGATCCATTTAAGAAATAGGAACCAAGACGAATCGCCATCCTCAACCACCTGAAGCCAGTCGTAAAGCTTCCATGCCCACAACAAGACGTAGAAACCGAAGGTGTAGAGACGTTGTTGAGGAGCGTCGAGAACGGTCAAAGGAATAACGGGCTGGCTAACAGTAGTTTGAGGTCGAGTACTCTCGGGCGCAAGAGGCAAAGAGGGAGATCTCGTTGTTGAGCCCTTTCCGTATGATGGCGAGCCAGCTGAGCTGGGAGTTTGTTGATTGTTATGTCGTCGATTGGCAGCTGGGGTAGCTGGGAACCCAGACCGTAGGCGGGGAGTCGATGTGCTCATGGCATTCGCATTACGAGGATATAGACGCGCTTAAAAAGAAATCATAGATAAGCAAACCAAGTCGCAGCCGATGAATGGTCGAGCGACAGGTTGTTGCGCGTTGGGAGAGGTTGAAGGGTTGAAGTGTGTTATGTTTTGATGCCAAAGTAAATTGTTACCTGTTAGTTAGTACTTTTTCACGGAGGATGGAAATTCCTTGAGGAAACTGCGTCACGTCTGGGTCCAGTTGGACGCGCTTGGCCCCTGTGGGTTGGAGCTGGAGCTACAGTGGATACAGAGACGTTGCAGCCTAAGCTTCAGTGGCTTGCAACGACAGCTACTAACATAGATACTAGATGACGGGATATCGATGGAAGTATTAAGCATACTAACCCTCAACTTGAAAGACTTGGATAATTATTTTAATAATAAGGAAGATTTAACAAAGAAATGTCACAAGCTCTGCTCCTATGGAAAGATTGCTCATTGGCTGATAGCTGCAATTTCGCGCTAATAATCCTATAAACCGCATGTTATCTGGTTACCTAAGGCACGAGCTTCAATTCCATTGATCTCATACCCATTCATTTATATTCCTGCATGCAATCAATACCTACCTTCACTTTCTACATGCCCCTTGTTAAAGAATCTTCATCAACCATATACTCTATATTTTGATAATTGACAGGTACTGAGTTCGTGCCCATGCTCCCCTGTACTCGATCTAAAGACCCATAAACTAATGCGCTATCTATTATCGCACGCGCAGGCATCGCTACTGTTAAAGCAAGCTATATACAAAGAAAATAGCATACAGATACCTACTAGGTAGCCATCATGATACCTTGAGCTATTTGTTCCCTAAAGGTCAGGGTAAGATCATCTCAAGTCCCTTCATTCTTCATTTAAGTGCATTGCCTACCTACCTTCCTTCCTACCTAATACTTTGAGAGTGGCACGACCTGTGACACAAAGTGAGTGGTTCAACTCGAGCTTCCTCGCCTGCTACCTCCTCATCTGCCACCTTTCGGGCAGCTGTTTGCCTTGGCCACCAATATCAGCAATCAGGCTCGGATCAGCAGAAATGACAAATGTTGCCATTTTTATACTGCCGTGCGCAAGAGAATCATTTAATCTGTTCACCTTGTTCTGCCCCCCAAAACGTCTTCTTTGTTCCAGTGACTGGCTTACTTCACCCCATAATCTTTATCTTCACCTGCCCTACTCTGTATCTTGAATACTAGTCTCACATACTATGGAGCACGGGACACAAGCTGACGGCGGCATCCAGACTGATGAGAATACGCCCATCGCGCCTTCGCTGCGTCGTTCGAATCGTCTAGCTTCTAAACCTCCTCAGCAAATCAAGGCCATAGTCGCTATGAGCGAGCCGAGACGAAACCCCAAGCGCAAGGCCTGTGAGCCAGCGAATGAGGTAAATCAGCGTATCAACTCAGACGAACTCCTGAATGAGGCTCTGGCCCCGCTATCTCAAGAGGATATCGAGGAGTGGGAAGGTTGGATAGAGCTTGAGTCAGAACCAGCTTTCTTCACCATCATACTTCGAGACCTTGGTGTTCAGAATGTGAAGGCGCAGGAAATATTCACCATTGACCAAGACTCTCTTTCACACCTTCCGTAAGACTGCCACAAGTAACTTTGTGTCATGGCACATGCTCACGTCTTTTTAGGCAGCCAGTATACGGCTTGATCTTCCTCTTCCAGTATCTTCCTGGAATGGAGGAAACGAATGAAGAACAAGATGCAAGCGATGTGTGGTTTGCAAACCAGGTATGCTATCCCAACTCGGCATGCCCAAACATGCTGATTTCATGCAGACTACGAACAATGCATGCGCTACTGTTGCTATGCTCAATATTGTCATGAATGCTGAAGGGATCGAGCTTGGTGACAAACTACAAGCGTTCAAAGAGTCGACAAAGAACCTCAGCACTGCCCTACGTGGGCACCAAATCAGCAAGAATAGATTCATCCGCACCATACACAATTCTTTCACGCGTCGAATGGATCATCTGAACGCTGACCTATTTCTTGAAAATGAATCATCTGAGGCGAAGTCCAGTGCAAACAAGAGACGTTCAGCACCGAAAGGAGGCAAAAGAGCACCTCCGCGGAAGAAGAAAACAGACTCTGACTATGGCTTTCATTTTATCGCCTATGTGCCTGCAGGAGGCTATGTGTGGGAGTTGGATGGGCTTCAGTATAAGCCTTACAGGCTGGGTAAGCACACTGCATCTGGAAATGTAGCCTCTTTCTCCGTCCTTAGCTAATCATTTCACCTAGACCCAGTGCCTAGTTCATCCAAATGGACATCAGTCGCAGCGCCTCAAATTGAGGCCCGAATGCTACAGTATGAAGAAAGCCAGCTTTCGTTCAACCTTCTAGCACTCTGCCAAAGCCCCCTAGCAGCATACTCCCGAACCATTGCCCGCGCCGCAGCATCTCTGCAATTCGTATGCACCAACACCAACCTCCCCGAGTTTGAAATGCTTATCCGTGGCGAGAAACTTCCTCTCGACGTTGACGATGAGTCTCAGCTATCCGAATTCAACATTACCAAATCAGACATTACCAATGCACAAATCCCCTACGCCATACAATATAAGCTCAAGCGCCCTGGCTTCGATACTCAGACTGCTTATGAGCTATACCAAGAACTTATCATAGACCTCAAGGCAGCCATGGGCGAGTTTCACGCCGAGATGACGGCCATATCGGACGATGAGCAACGAGTCAAGGGGCGTAAGAAAGACTACGGACCTGCACTACACAAGTGGATGACGAAACTTGCTCAAAAGGGGGTTTTGGAAGAAGTTATCAAAACAACCTAATACATTTCGAAGACGAGTCGATGTTGCGACGAACATAGAGTAGAGTACAGATCATTGTTTGGAAGATTAAAAACTTTGGAGCAATTAAAGTAGATTCTGTAGTAGCATATTGCACTCAGTCCCACTGCATACAGTCCCCCCGTGAACCATGGCCACCAAAAACCAAACTACAAAGCGCCAAGCACGAAGACTGATGACCACCCAAACACCTGGCTTACATTTAAATACCAATGAAACAGCCAGCGAAAGCTGCTAGAGGCGCAGAGATGAACCCTTCTAGTTGTCGGGGTATTGTTCCGTAACGTTGGACACGAATGTGCACGTCTCAGCATCAAATCGCTTGAAGAACTTCCCAGCTTGGCGGAACAATGAATCCGGAATTTCGCTCGGATCCTCAATCAATACGATATTGTCTTCAGCGACAACGTGTCGTTCGGGTCCTGTTGTGCGTCTGTAACTCCCAATCAGTTTTTCGAACATTAATCGAGGACCACAAAACAACTTACAAACACGTGTAGAATGTCTTGTTACGTGGGCGTAGCCGGTTGGGCAGTTCTGTATCGCTGTTATCGTCCAGCGTCTCGTCAATGGCCACAGTATGTGGCATGGGTAAACGCCGCGTACCCTGATCGGTCCAACCATTAACAGCACCGATCCAGCCGTATCGTCGGTGTTTAAAGACCTGCCCAATCTTGTAGAGCACATGCTGCGTCCGCACACTGTTCCTACGAAAAACTGGGGGTGGGACTTCATCAAACTCGTCCACAAGGTTTATCACCTCCCGAGGGTCGTCCCATCGACGGGGATTGTTCCTCATGATTCTCTCACGAAGGGGACCAAATCGATCGTACAAGGGGAAGATGTACTTCTCAACCAGCCACGCATCTACGTGCCAGCTCTTGGCGAAACGGTTTAGGAACGGTTCCAGGGCCTCGTCCCACTCGAACGAGTCGACAGGTGTGAGAAGCAGCGAAGCCCACAGCGCTGAATATAGAGCAGCGTCTATGTTGGATGAATCATTGCCGGTGATCAATCGTGTGAGGTCAGGATCCGCTTGCTCTCGTGCTTCGATCACCCTGGAAGCGGTAGCTCTGATGTTGCGTGCTGTCCGCATAGCAATTGTAACCGGACTCACGGGAGACAGGAACTTATCGGTGCTTGTCTGCCAGCCGAAATGAGCCAGCATAGATCGTAGATCGGCCATAGGTATCTCCTCACTCGAACCATAAGGATCCAGATACATCCTTTCAAGAGGCGCATCATCCTCGGTGACAGGCACACTATCCAAAGTCTTTCCGTTCTCGGCAAAAACCATGGCGTGAACGTGAGTGGGAAAAGCACAGCATTGTGCTTGTAAACCCAGTCGTTCTGCGACACAACAGAAGATAGCACTCGAAATGATAGGGATCGAGTCGTGGTCTTCGTGACGAAGTGCCTGACCAATGAGACAATTTCGCAGGTTGCGGTAACTGCGCTCAGGATGCTGTAAGCCTGTGAGATTATTCCATCGAAGCCAGCGGTTTAACTCCAATGCCTTTTGCCGCGTTGACATGCCATCGATATTTGGCTGAGTGTCGCGGAAATCCGCAGCCAACCTATCCAGAATAAGGCCAATCTTGATGCTATCGTTAACCGGGGTGTGCCCTGAACAAGGGTATGAAGCACTTACATCATCCAAATCCCCAGGCTGGTCATGCAAGACAAACAAATCGAATGCACCTAGTGCTCGCTCGAGACTGAGATTTGCTGGATGCCGGCTGGTGTCCCTGCTCGCCTGTTGAATGTTGTACCACTGTTCAATAGCGAGAGATCTGTGGATACTGTCCAACAGGGAATTACTGTAGTACCTAAGGGTTTTTTCTTGTGAGCATTAGATTTATGTAAGTTTGTGGCAATTGCTCACCTTCTGGCCAAAACATCCTCAGCTGTTTCATCGGCATTGCACTGCTCCAGGAGAAAATCTTTGGCGTCATAGCCGAATTTGCAAACTTTTTCAAATCGCTTAAGGCGACCAACCTTGGTCTCTAGGATCTCGACCAAGAGACGTTCGACCTGTGCATTGCGCGACTTCCGTATGAGAAAGATTTTCTTCCAGGGTGTACTGGAAGCTCTGCCTTTAAGACGACGGTAAAAGTTGTGCTCTGGATTCCAGAAAGTGAAGCTGCTTTGGCAGTGGTATCTCCAGAGCAGCGATTCATTGGCTAAGTGCCTCAAGCGATGGGAGAGGAATTGAAAACTGGAAAGGTTATCTTCGGGAGGGATGTAGTAGAGCAAATGTTGAATTATCTCGTCTGGTATCTGTAAAAGGGACATGGCGGGCCTCTCTACAAGACAGGGCAAGCGATTAATCGATTGCCGGGGTTAAGAGAAGCGAATTGTGGTGTGGTGTGTTATGGTGTGATTTTATGAAGTTGAAATGGAGATTGTCTTTGTTAGCTGGGTGATGAATAAGAAGAAGGCGCTGCAATGTTGTTGCACACAGGCACGCAGGTATTAGACTAGGTAGGTAAGTAGGTAATGTTGGAGGAGCCTTCTGATCGGGTTTTCGCCGCCAATTCCGGGTTTAACCTAAACTGTCCTTTTGCTGATCAACCCTCAAATATGTCATTCCTTGGTTCTTTGCCTCTTGCTGCAGCGCGATGTTATCATCCATCACTGACCTTTGGGTCTGGGGTACAGTAGAGTAAAGAATTAGCGGGGTTATGATGATAGTGAGCGCTATGGAGTCATGAGATGACGACAGATTATCATTGGCTACCAGTATAGAGTTCTAATGAGTTGAGGGCATCGGCAATTGGCTCACATTTGTTTTGATACTAGGCCTAAAACGGCACTAAAGTAAACAAAAAACGCGCGAGGGCTAGGCAGGTAGGACTGGATGGGGT
Organism: Fusarium graminearum PH-1; assembly: GCF_000240135.3. Lineage (NCBI taxonomy): Eukaryota > Fungi > Ascomycota > Sordariomycetes > Hypocreales > Nectriaceae > Fusarium > Fusarium graminearum. Next base: position 5,146,860 of record NC_026476.1, read on the forward strand.
CTTCCTTGCCCAATTTACAGCGGTAAGATAGCGCGCGCTCGCTCCAATTCATTCAACGCTACGTAACTTCACGACGGGCTTTCTTTGTCACAAACGATACCCAACTTATCACTAACAACAAACACGCCTACGTTCGCGCTCACATCCAAAAAGAGCTCACGGGTTCCCAGTCAAAGTTCTTTTTTTTTATTGTTCTTTGTCACATAACATGCATTGCGTTTAATATCCACGACATATCTAAACCTTCAATACCGCCATCATGCCCGATTTTGGCAACGGCGCGCTCGACACCCCGCGAACAAACGTTGGCGACGCAACTTACCTTGGACAGCCCGATTTTGGCGACATTACACAAGAAGCATCGTTCCAATCACCTCCAAAGGACAGCAACTTGCTACAACAACTTCGCAATGGCCGCTCCAATGGCATTACTCTTCGCACCCCGCGCCAAAGAGGGCCCTTGGCCGACCGACGAAATCTTCCTCCCAGCGTGGGAGGTGCCGAATTCACACCCTTACTCAAGTCAGCGACCAGAAATAGCGTGCGACGCTTCGGAAAAGAGAATGGCGTGGCGGTGCCAAATACGCCTGCACTGGACAAGATCGATGAGGGTGACTTGACACCAGTCCCTCGTGGCGACACATCCATATACATGGGATCGCGCAACCAGTCTTATCTGGAAAACACCATACCTGAGGTCGATACAAGTAGCGCCACATCGACCCCGTTGACGGTTCCCCGGAGGAGAGGCGGCGATAAGGGACCCCTACAAGATGGTAATCAGCTGTCGCTGCGAGAACAAGAAAACGTGATCGATAGAATTGAGAAGGAGAACTTTGGACTGAAGCTCAAGATTCATTTCCTTGAAGAAGCGCTCCGAAAAGCAGGGCCTGGCTTTAGCGAAGCTGCCTTGAAAGAGAATACCGAACTCAAAGTCGACAAAGTCACGATGCAAAGAGAGCTTCACAAATACAAGAAACACTTGACAACCGCTGAGAAGGACCTAGAGAGCTATCGACAGCAAATGCTCGAGGTGCAGGAAAAGGCTAAACGAAAGTATGCCAACCAGAGTAATCAAGCCGAGATGGACAAGCTGCAGCGCCTATTAGAGGACCGCGAGGCGGACATCGAAGATCTTCAGCGACAATTACAACAACAAAAAGGAAGCAACGATCAGGTCGAAAAACTACAAGACGATATTGGAGACCTCGAAGCAGACATTCGGGAGAAAGACCGACAACTCACCGAACGCCAAGACGAACTAGAGGATTTGAAGGATCAGATGGAGACTCTGAAAGACAAGGCTACAGAAGCAGAAGAAAAGGCTAAGGATGCTCAGCGCAAGATGGTGGCGCTGAAGGAGAAGGCTCAGCACAACGATGAGCTCGACGATGCCAAGGACACAATCCAGGATCTCGAGCACAGTATCCGCCGTCTTGAAGAACAGGTCGAAGATGCGAAATCCAAGATGGAGGAAGCTATGGCTGAAAAAGATCGAGCCGAGAATGACCTTGAAGAACTACAGGATGACATGGCCAACAAGTCTGTTGTCACAAAGGGACTCTCTCGTCAAATCGAAGAGAAGGTCGCGCGCTTGCAAGAGGAGCTCGATCAATCTGGCCAAGAGTATGCGACTTTGGAGAAGGAACACAACAAAGTGGTCCAGGAAAACAGTTCTCTGCAATCCGCTGTCAAAGAGCTCAGGAAGAGTCAAGAGAGGTTCGATCGCGAGCGGGATTCTTTGTCAACTAGAATCGAGGAGCTTGAAGCCGACCTCAACGACCGTACCAACGAGAAGAACATACTTCAATCCCGACATGATAGCCTACTATCCGAATCCAAATCCCTGCAGAGCGAAATCGAGAAGTTAGAGGGAGAATGCCAAGAACTTGAGGAAGGCCTTGCAGAGGAAAGGGAACATGCGCTTGGGATTGAGAAGGACATCCGTGGCCAGTACAAAGCCGAGATGGATCGCCTGAATGACGAAATCTCAGATCTCCAGGCTGAAATTCGAGAGAAGGACAACCTTTATGATAATGACAGTGAAAAATGGGAAACAGACAAGCAAAATCTTGAGTCAGAACGCAAACGCGCCGAGGAGAAAGCAGCGGGTCTGCAAAGAACCATCGATCGCCTCAAAGAGGTGGAAGGAAATATCTCTGACACGGAATCGAAGCTGCAAATAGCCATTCAGAGCGAGATTGAGCGGCACAGGAGCGAGGAAGGTCTTCTCACCCGGCAAATCGAGGATCTTCAAGACGCGCTAGAGACCCGTCAGACACTCCTTACCAATTTGCGCAATGAACTTTCTGCAGTTCGCGACGAGTTACGACAAACACAGATTGACCACCAGGCCCAAACCCGAAAGGTCGCTGCCCTAGAAGATGAAGTAGACGTTCTGCAAACAACCCTCGATGATGAGCAAAGCGCTGGACGTTATGAGGCCGAGGCTGCCAAGCGAGAATGCGAGGATCTCAAAGAGCAATTACGAGTATTACGACAACGCGGCAATGGGGCGACATCTCATGAGCTTGATGACCTGAAGGAAGAACTCAAGACATGGCGACAACGAGCCGAGGCAGCTCAAGCCGCCATCTCTACTTCAGAACAGGAGGCCAAGCTGTCTACGGAGTCCATGACCCGAATGAAGTGGCAGCTTTCAGATGCAAACTCTCAACTAGACAAGGTGTCCAAGGAGAAACAATCTCTCCAAGACCAGGTAGCCAAAATCAACACCGAGCTGCATTCTGTGAGCACTTCTCTGGCCGAAGTCAAAGCAGAGCGTGACGAACTTGACGGCGAGATTCGCCGGACAAAGCTCTATGACAATGAGACTCTTCGTGTTGATCAGGAAAGACTCGACCTCCGTACGGCCAAGCTCAAACTTGACAATGAAGTGCGCCGCCTAAAGGATGAGAACAAGGCTCTGATTGAGCAGCGAGATGTGATTGAGAAGAATCTCGAGGACGAGATCGAGAAGGCCGCTGAGGAGGAGGAGCGTCTAGGTCAGGAAATTCTTCAATTACAGACCAAACTACGAACATCATCGTCGACAGACAATCATGATCTCGCTGCCGCTCGTCGCACCATTCGTGAGCTTGAGCGTCGTGTCGAGGATTACGAGGCTCAGCTCAACAATACCCGCCAACTGCCAAACAACTTCGAAGGCAACAGCGAGCTATCTTTGATCCGTAAGGATCTCTCTGCAGCTCGTCAAAAGGAGCTAGAATTCCTTCAAAAAGAGACTTCAAACCGTGACGTGGTCAAAGGTCTGAAGCGACAGATTGCCGATCTTGAGCGTCAAGTGCACGAGACCGAAGTTTCTCGTCTGATTGCGTCTCCGAAGTCTTCCGCCACTGATTCGGGTCGCAAGACTGAGGTCACTGAACTCCGAAGCCAACTTTCCGCAGCGCAAAAGTCAATCCACGATCTCAAATCCAAGAACAGAGAAGCCGAGCGCAAGGCTATGCAAGTGTCTCAAGACTTTCAACGCCAGCTGGATGACCTCGAGGATCAAAAGATAGTACTTGAAGAGGTTCTTGAGGAAGCTAGACAACAGGCGGAGGAGACAGCAGCCCAGCACGAACGCGCGCTTCGCCGAATGAAGCACCAGCTTGACAAGGCAGAACGCGAACGTAATACTTTGGCGACGTTGCAGCCCAGCACTAGCAAGCATGACCGGCAGCTAAGAAAAAACCAGGCCGAGATGGAGAACCTTGAACATGATGTTCTACAGCAACAAGAACTGATCGACAATCTTGCCGCCTCTGAAGCTTCTCTCCGACGTAAGCTCGAGCGAGCTCGCAATGAGCGGGCAGCGTTCCGCATGAGCGCCGAGAAGTTGCAAAAGGATCTTGAGCGTGTCAAGGCCGCAGCAGTCGCCGCCAGAGCCGGAACTTCAGACCGACGAAGCGCAGTAGATCGCAAGGCTCTTGATCTAACCATTGAGGGGGCCGATCAGGCTCTCGAAACTGTCATTCGCGCGGCTGAGAGCGCCGACGAGCGTCACAAGAAGGAGTTACGAGGCATGTTGATGCAGATGGAGTGGATGCAGGCTCGATTCAAGCGCGAAGCCTCCCTAAGGGCCGATGCCGCATATGCAAAGAAGTTCCTCCAACTGCAGCTCGACGTCGCCAATGCATGGTACGTCCCTATTCCCGCGTTCTTTTTATTAGAGTCACATACTAACAATCTCATAGCAACAAGGCTCAAATCCGAGAGCTCGAGGATATTCGCACAAACCTCCTTGGCAACAAGAAGGCCCTCGCCCTGCCAAGTCACGCAACAGCCAGCAACTCATCCGCCACGAAGCCTACGCTCAAGACGTTCCTCGTCATGGCGCGCTTCATTGCTCGTGTTCGCTTGTCGGCTAACAACTGGGCTCAACAAGAGGTTGTGCGTCGCAAGATCGTGAGCGCAACTGAAGAACAGCGCAAGGTGAAGCGGTCGAGACAACTCAAGGTAGTCAAGGCTGAAGCCTAAGGGGATTTGACTGCTTGTACGGAGTCTGGATATTCGTGAAAGTTGGAAGAATGAACAAAGCATTTGCATGAGAGCGTCTGTAGAAACTGTCTGGCTGGCCTGTTACCACTTATCAATTTGGTTATCAACGCGGTTGTTATCGATACCTGGATCACATTTTCACATAGGGCGGTGTTTCTTTGGAGTTGGGGAATATGAATAGGAGGGAAACAGGTGGTAAATTAGCACACATCCCATTAGCATGACGCAGATGACGGTCATTATAAGCATTGAATTATGAGCATTTTGATTTGAACTTCAAATGTTCTCCTCCAACGCTACATGAGAAGTAAAAAGAAAGACGTTTGAGTACTTTGAGGCCGCCCTTAAAGACATGCATGACTAACCAAACACCCGAACCTTGCAAACAACCTCCCATCATGGTAACATCCAGTCATACTATGTGTGGTCCGCTCATTATCGTGAAACAACGCTCGCCCCAGCCAACCCAGTTATCCCATTGTTTCCTACTCTTTGATACAGGCTTGGTTGACTTTTATGTAGATTCGGCACATGCAAATTTCAAGGATGAAGCATATGCATTTACATGACGAACAAAAGGTTTGTGTCTAATACTTGGTCAATAGCTGGACTGCAGGGCTTCGAAGCGGTGAGACTTACCAAGAGGATGACTACATGACAGCTGGGGCTTCTGGCTGTAACGCGTTGCGAGCTCGTCGCGAATGCTGTTCAACAGCTGGACGTAGCTTTGCTGGGGGCTCTTCTTGAGCGCAGTGACAAAGGCCCAAGACATGGCGCCAGTAGCCTGGGAGGCAATAGTAGCATCGGCACTATGAATCATGTTAGCGATTTGTTCCGGGCGTGCTTTGATAATGTCAATAAACAGCAAAATCTCCATCGACCCAACGCAGCTCGTGGCCCCAGATGCGCAAATACAGTCTCATTAGGAGACTGTATCTGGCATCTGGAGCAGGCTCGAAAGAATAATAATTCAAGTTAGATACATCAAATTTTCAAGCCAAAACGCCTTGCGCCAAGCTAACATGCTCAATTGAGAAACCAGTTCCCATAACAAAATGCAAAACCAAAAAGACAGGAGAATCAAGCCGGTATTATCTGGTAGGAAGGGTAATATTGAGGAAGAAGGGGCACCCACGAAGTCTGGTCGTCTTTACTGCCGGACCACATAACAACATCAGCAGGAGAGGTCTTTGTCCTCATGGTACGCTCACGAGCCTCGTCGCCGTTGGCAGCCTTCTTGATGAAACCAAAGATGTTGCTGGCAACACCACCGAGATCACCTTAACAGTATGAGGAGATAACGCTGAGCAAGCCTTGACC
>NC_026476.1:5153165-5205108 GCF_000240135.3 Fusarium graminearum PH-1
TCGAGGTAGTAATTAGGTACGATGTTTTTCAAGAACATTGACTTGAGGATGTTGAAGATTGACGTATGTTTGTGTTTTGGTGGAGGAGAAAAGAGTCGAGTCGAGTTGAGTAAGAAAAGACGAGACGAGAATGGATAGTCTGGGCGTGGGAAACTCGGGCTCGGCGCCAAGAGAGATCAGACAGAATAGCGCATTCACAAGTGAAAGGTACCTGGGTCCTTCTGGGGCGATGACGATGTACTAGAGAGAAGAGGTGCAAGCGTGGGGTCTCGTGATTAATGCGATGCGATGCGACAACTGTCTGGTATAGTCTGGTATGTTCTGTTGTTGTTGTGTTGTTGTGTTGTTGTTGGTTTGCTGATTGATGCTAGGTACTAATGCTGATGCGATGCTGATGCTTATGCTCACGCGGGGCAGAAGGGGAAAAAGGCGAAGGGGTTCCTTTCCTCACAGACTACCTAATCAGGCTAACGTTAAGGGTTCCTATCTGCTGTCCCAAGGTCCAAAAGGTGGTCAGTTGATTGGATTGGATACAGAGTTTCCCAGCAGCTGAAAACGGAGTGCACGGGCGTCCTTTGAAGCTGAAGGCGGGGGAACAAGAGATGGGATAGGGCAAGATAGAGAGGCAGAAGGATGTCTTTTTGAGCTGAAGAGATGGAGAAGATGAAGATGAAGAGTCGTTTATATCTCTTTCTCTGCTTCTGTTTGGCGCGCGCGGCAGAATGATATAAGAAGGCGAGGCCAGCAGACGGATTGAAGAGACAAAAGCAATGAGAGGCCGGGACAAGGGGAGGGGGTGAGGGGTGTAGACCGCAAGTATGTACTGAACAGGACAGGGCAGGGCAGTTGATTTATTATTATTCCCTGGCCAGCGGCTTAAAATGTTCGAGACAAATCGCGGCAGCTGTTTCCTATTAGAGGGATGGTGATAGGAATGAATTCAGTAGTAGGTATTCGAATGTCGGTGTCAGAAAAGAAGCGATATTGGATGATTAGGATTGATTGATGCTGAGAAATGCGGAGAAGAGGACCCTTGGAACAAGCAAGCAAAGAGTAACGGAGTGCTGGTTTAATGGGTGAAGAGTCCTGTCTGTCTTGGGTTGGACTGGACTGGACTGAGGAACAGGAGGAAGAGAGAGTGAAGCTCGAGTTCACAAAGATGATGATGATGCCGTCTAATCTATAATCGAGGGGACATGGGTCCGTCTTTAAATCATATACTCCCAAAAACTCTACCACTGAATACTGCATACCTTGGTATTTCTTCGAAGCTCTATTAGCTGTTGTGATGCCCCGGAACTATCAAACAGCTCTCAGTTGGCAATGGAGGCTCAGCGCTAGAAACAGGACCCAAAGCGGAAACATGGCCGACAATGGGGAAATCGCTGGTGCATCTCAACGACCACTACGGAGATGTTCGAGTGCGCTACAGCACGAGATGCATCCGTCTTGGCAATATTTCTCGCACACCGTCTCTAATTGAGGAAGCGACAGATACACAGCCTTTCCTTATTAGCTAAACAGCTAACTCGCGATAATCCGTTTCAGTGATGCTATCATCATATTCAGAATTGCCGTCGCTCAACTCAAACTAGGCTATGCCAGTCTTACAGGGATCACAAATCGACCCGACTGAATGGACCCCCGGCTTAGAAATGCCGAATACTCTGGGCCATTTTTTTCATCATGCCCTGTTTCTCCCAATCTGATGATCCATCAGCCAAGTCTTTACTTACGCGTCGTGCGTCTTCTTGGCCCATGTAATAGGTAGTTGTTAACAACCAGTTCATTACTCGTTTGCTCAGACATCAAAGGGCAGGCAGTTCCTTGAACTCAGCCCATGACCAACCATTTTGAGTTGGGATTAAGATTGCGGCTCTTGATTGCTTTTCTTGGACCAATATGTGATTATCTCCGACATGGTGGCTTTATCAGAAACCATCAATCGTTACGTTTTGGTGAGACCGCTTTATATGTCACCCTGGAAATCAACAAAGAGGATATGTGATGTCGGACACGAATGCCACATTCGTCTTTACTTTGAGATACCAAATGTGATCATGACACGATAGTCTAGATGCCATAGATGCAATACGCTTTGGGATACACCCCGTTCACCGTCAACTCTCAACTCTATTGCGTAGGTAGTATCTATCTGCAAACGCTCGGTCCCAACTTACAACAGTCTTCAATCCCATCCAATTAATTGTCCGACTCGACGAACCCCTCAAACGTCATTAACGCAGTCCTGGCAGTACAAGGCCCCTGTCAGGCTGAGCCGGCGCCGAACCCGGTGCAACGGCGATCCCCGATGCAGACTCGGTTCGGACCCAGTGGACGAGGTTCACAAGTTCGTTCGGCTGTTATAGAAACCCCATTATTCAACACATGACAAAGTAAGTGAACGGACAATCCTGCATGTGCTTTCATGTATCTCCTCCCAGTCACTCACTGCCCTGTAACCCATAATAATACCCAAGCCATGTTTAAGCCATCATATCTTCCACCAAACGCAACGAAGTACAAGAGGGGGGATTTAAAACACTTACCTATAGAAGCGTTTATATACAGCCAGGACTTGGGCCAGAACATGTCAAATCAAAGCAAGGGACCCTTCCAACGTGATACAACACAACACAACACCCATCAAACTAGACTAAAAAATATCCGTTATCACGATCTCATACCTCGAAAAAGAAAGAAAAACAACAAATGGTTGAAATTACCCGACAGCCCGCCCCGCCCTACGGCACGAAGATCATCCTATCTGGGTTTAGCAGACGGACAAGCCGACAGCTGAGAGAACGACACCGTGACCAATTAGAACACTATGTTGCTCAGCCGCCTGGAGCTGAGCGGGGATTGAGGCTTGAAAGGAGCTTGGGCCTCATTCAGGGTCTTTTCTTCCATTCGTTGGAGGTTGAGGGATACATGCCAAAATGCGAAGGCCTCATCATAGATGTGTATGTGTTTTACCGCTGCGCTGGGCCTGATATTGATGTTTGATATTGATATCCATACCTTAATCTTCGGTACACTAACAGCTGTCATCCAATTTGTCGGGACATGAATTCGAGACTAGTTACTGCAGCTTACATCCACGGCATCTGGTGGTTCTTACATTGCCTTTTGCTTTCTTTATCTCCAGTTGCTAAATGGACAAGACAATCACATCACTATTCACATATCAACCCTCCCAACCAACACATTCCCTCCTCCCTCGTATCATCTCCGACAGCCTCAAAACTAACGATTTTCCTCAATCAAAAACCCTCAAAAGCCTCCGGATGTCCACTACCAAACAAGAAGCCTTCTCCGTGGCTCTATTCGTTGGGCTTGACTATGCCACGCGGGTCTCAGTCCTAAAGAAGATAGCTCTAATGCAGCCACGCGAGCCACAGACACCACCCAACTACCTAGCCCCCCATATTCTATCCCTAACCGAGCAACATCAGTCGAGCTTGGCCTCGCTAGTGATGGCTACCAGCACTAGATAACCGTACCCGTGCCCTACCCGTTGAGCTGGAACGCTGCAGGAAGCTATGCTCCGCGTCTGGTCTCCCTGTGCCTCTTCCACCTGTCCACCATATCTCCTACGCCATGACTTGAACGTTGTCTCGTCTCGGCTTTGTCTCAGCCACCTCTTCTGCCCTGCAGGAATATCACGTTGTGTCGGCGCCTGATATCCTGAGCAAGATCGGCCAACAGGTACGTATGTTCGTACGCACAAAGAACGAGTGCCCTGCATGGCAACATGGTTTCCGAGCACCCGTTCTCGAATTTTCCTGAGTCAATGTCCCAGATCCGAGATTATGGTCCCTGGAATTTGTGTGCGAACCCGAACAACAGATTGGGACTGTTTTCGTCGTCTTTTCAAAAGCCAGCCTCCATTTCTTGAACCCCTTGATGACTTGTCAACTTCAAGGGAAGCAAAAACTGGCCTCACTTGCCATTCAAGTACAAGTCTTATAGATGGGAGCAACTATACATCTCATTAATCAACTCTAAATCTACCCGGAATGATCGTCTTGCCATCCAACAATGCCAAGATGAACCACAAAATTCCTGCTGGAAATACATGCCAATACGTATATGAACAACCACCATGAGAGGGAGGTGACGGCTATATTTGCTACCCCTTGACTTCTCCAGAGCTACACACCAATGCCTCCTCCAAAGCTTTAATGTGGGTGTGTATGCGAAAATCTTGCGTCTCCAAAGCAAGGCCACCATTGAAGTGAGATCAAGTATCAGCCATCTTGACGTCTCCATCACTGTTGTCATCTTTCCTCATCTGATAAGCCATCATCCCCCATACTAGCTTCATTGCAGCTAGACGTTCTACCGTGTCAAATAGATCGTACCAGGGACTCCTCCATGCCTCAACCTTGCCCCAACTACGCCGGCCTGTTTCTGGCTCGCGTGCCCCATCCAGAACTTCAAGCAGTCGGTTTGGTACTCTGACACGGAGAATTGAGACATGGTGAAACAAAGAGCTCACCACAAAGATATCGTCGTAGTCAGCCCCCTTAACTCTTCCGATGGCCTCATACTGAGCCTTCTTATCCCATGTTGCCGCAGGAGGTCGAATCATGCGGTAGTTGTCATAGATGCTCATGTTCTTGCGAGCTTTCTTGGCGAGTGGCATAGGCAGACCGTTTTCGTCGCTGGGTTTCGCGTCTTTATCGCCTTGCACGGAATCCTTCTCAATCTCACGTCCGATAGGGCCTCCAGAGCCACCTCCCCATCGCTTCTCGGTTGTCCACCACTCTCCCTCACCAAAACGCTTCTCCGTCTTTCCTTCACGTGCACGATGCTGAGCCGTGATGAGAGCTGCTACGATTTCTCGAGCGAGGTCAAGTGACTGTGCCATTTCGGGGTCGGGCTGAGTAAAGTCAGTTGTCCCTCTGGCACTGACGGCAGCTACAGGTCCGTGGATTACACCAGCGCGAGCGGCCTCGCGGGTAGTCGGGCTCTGGAACACAAAGAGACAGCCAGAGGGGCAGAATGATTTGCGAGATCCAGATCCTTGTGGCGAGCTGAAGTGAAGTCGAGGTTCAGTTCGACTGGGTGAGACGTTGCATCCAAAATCATAGGCAACAAGTTTGACGAAAGCTGTCATGAGATTGTTGCGATATTCAAGTGGCATTGACGACCCGGCACTGGTTCTGAAGAAGCTAGAATTATCGTCTAACTTGGGGCCCACAGGTTTTTCACCCTCCGAGTTTGTGGTTCCATCAGACGATGTGCCTTCGGCAGGTGCTTCAGGCGAAGGGGGAAGTGGTGGCGGCTGAGTAGGATCGTCCCAGAAAGAAGTAAATGCTTCGAGGCAGCGGAAAAACTCATACGCATTCCCTAGTCGAGCCTGAGTCTTTCCTTTGGGCGCCGGGAGCCTTCTGACAGTTCGAAAGGCATCTTCGTTGACACTGGACAGTTCCTTCTTTCGTTCCATATAAACATGACATCCAGGGGAAAGGTTGCCGTTCTTTAAGGGCTTTCGAGTAGATTGATTCTTCTCCTGGGCCTCATCCGGTGTCAGTTTGTCCCAATCGTCAAAATCAGGGATGTATGACGGATCAGGAATGAGGTCAACAGGCTTAGCATCGAGGTTCAGGTTCAGGCCGATGGCAGAGAACCCGAGAGGACCGAGAGCAGCAGTTGATCGCCCCGTGTTCCGGAGGAGGGCAGAAAGCGCAACAGCATCATCAACGGGGTCATCATCGTGAGCAAAGGGTTGGAAACGAGGAAGAGTAACATGCGTAGGAGGCGGGACGTCCTTGGGGTCTACCTTGCTCTTGGCTGGGATGCCGGCTGAAGAGAGAATGACAAAGTTTAGCCAGGAGCTTTCTAGGTGGAGGAAGCTTGCAGGGGAGTTGCCGTAACTGTGGGGGAGGGGCAGACGCAGGTGAGGTAGGCCAGAGAAATGAAGTGAGGGGGTGTTGAGGTGTTTTGCGAGCATGGGAGACTCAGGGGATGCCAATGAGAAGGCAACGAGAGGTTTCGATCAAGGAGAGATCAAACTGACTTACCAAAGGTGGTGAAGTTGCCAAACATGACAGCTGAAGTGGTTGCAGTGGCGCGACTAAGCAATGTAGGTAATGTAAGGTACCAGACCGCTACAGGAAATGCTAAAGGAGCGGACAGCGTCAGTCAGCATAGATCCAGCTTATTCCATCTCGTATACGAGGAGACTCACATGGTAATGAGCTGCTGCAACTGTTTGTGATGACAGGTAGCTTGACTAGTAAATTGTCTCAAAAATGAATGATAAGACAGGCAGGCTGGCTTGGCTGCTGAACGACGAGAGGTGAGGAGTGGGCGAGGCAATCTTGTGATGGAGGGAAGCTGTACTAATAATGAAGAGCTACAAAAAAGGATGCATCTGCTGAGCAGAGAGTAATAATAAAAAGAAAACGGTTCTATCAAAATGTCATTAAACAAAAAACTTTTGTACAAACGCGATAGCAGAAGCGGTCGTTGTTTTAGGGGAAATGATAAGAGTGAGTTAATTGAATGTGTTGGAACTGGAAGCTTCAAAAGTTTTGGCTAACGGTCAGTGCCAAGATCGGCTCGGTCCATTTAGATGCGGGAACAGCCGCCAGCAAGAACCACGAACAACAACGAGTAAAGGCAATCACAGCACATGATAGAGCGAATTATGGATCTCAATTCAAACCAACAAACGTCTAACCTACACCAAAGGTTGCCCTCGATTATTATTATTTCTGCTAGAACAATGACAACAAATGGCTTCTTCATGATCTGAGCTCATGACACTCTTGTGTTTGGCCGGCAACTAACTCCTTGCTTCCGCGATTGGTCAACTGACCGCAGTTGCATGGATCATGCAAGACCCTGTTTCTTCAATGCAAACAGCACCCGTGGTATCCGGTAGAGTACATATGTATCTTTATGCTTCACCTACAAACAGTTGCTCGATTAGAGGATATTGTCTACTTGTTTGGCATTTCCAACGATATTCCCCGACAACCTAATATATTGGTGACACTTGTTGAGAATTCACATGACAATCGATACTACAGGAGTAGTTCTGCAACAGCTATATGGCGATTGCATTAACAGTCGTATTTATGAAACATTTAGGATAATCCTTTCGTGGCTTGGTATCTCAAAATCCATACTAATGTCAGAAGGAGTTGTCCATTTCATGATACAGCACCAAACTCTAGCAATTTACTTCAAACTCGACGATGTCGATAGGGCTGTGCAATTTTATTAATCTTGACCAATGCGATAGCCACAAAGACATGCCACCATATGAATACCAGTAAGCAAAGCCAGTCGTAAACTGTAACTCAGTGCTCCCCTGTCTCTTCCTGATGCAAGGATTTAGCGTCAATATTTCCAACAGTCAACAATCTGGCCGAGTGTACTTACCCTAGAGCATCGACTCTAATATCTCATAATAAAGCTACCATGTTTCATTTGCCTATTCTTTATACACAGAGGCCCTGACTATGTGGAATATTGGATTGGTGTGTATTGTGCAACACTGAAGAACTCATTCGCCGATTGCCATGGCTCGCTTTCCAGATTGTTACCACGAGTACAGCACATGTCTCCGCGCAAGTCAAGGCAACATGTTCGTTGGTGAGAAAAGTAACTAAGTCAGTGCAGGAGAAGAGCATGGTTCTTTCCAGGAACAAACTCCGGAGTGGTTCATGGCACACGCAATCCTGAGTCCAAGGAAACACTACAAAAAGTAAAGATCCCGACTGGTTAGCCGGTGCTCAGACCTGTTACATGCTTCACCAAATCGGGCATACTTGATGACCGAGCAGTCCCAGTGTCCAGGAAGAGCTCTCGCTCATCTAACAGAAGAACGAAAAGGGGGCCTATGGCTACTCTCGTGACAAGATTGAAGACGATAACGCATCGTGAAAGGGGTTCCGTCTCGGAAAGGCACCAATCACTTGTTATTGTTTATGATGTAAGAGAGAAATTATCTAGAAATTAGAAAGGGGGACTCAGAAAAGCATTCATATACAAAGAAGAGCCAATCCTGTCACTTTGTTTCTTTCTGACTTGGGACTGGGAAACTTGTAACTCGTGGAGATATTGCGATCGATCAGGGAGTGGTGATTTCTTTTGTAACAACAATGACATAGCAAGTCAAGGGTCTGAGAAACAAAAGAGATTCTCTTGTGGTAATGGGCTACAACCCAACTTCCCACGTTTCCTGGCCAATTTTTAAGGTTATTAAAATAGTTTAGTGCCAAAAGGCCTATTTGTTCCGGATCGCCTAATCTCTGCGTAGAGGGATTTCATTCTTTTCTATTTCGGTAATCGTAACTCGGGACAAGACGTAGATTCTAGGAATTAGAAACGATGACAGTCTTGAGTTGACTTGGCTCAAGGCGAGATGACAAGGAGGGACCCATGTATCTTTACATTATAGTGTGGCGGTTGGGGCCGGGAACATGGGTCGAGCTGATTACCAGTGGATGGGACTGGGACTGATCCAAGCCAGGATAAAAAAGGAGGATCATTTTGAAATGGGAGGAAATAATTACCTAAGTACTAACGTAATTGCCAGTGCGGAAAAGGATCAGTGCATTTGTTGTTGGTCTTCGGGGCCTGTATAATGGCCGAGTGCTGATTCAGGTCCTGGTACTAATTGAGGAGGAAGATGAGCTTTACCTTGTCATGTGTCGTCTTTAACTGAACTAATGCTGGGCTGATCCCAATGTGGACGAAATTCAGGTACACATATGCAGGTGAAATGCGGGAGCGCCCAGTAATTAGTGTAATTGGTGTTGTGTGTTAGTGCAGATACTATACATAGCAACCTACCTACCACCTGGGACGGATAATTGTGTGGAATAGAATTTTCCAGAGTATCGTCTGGTGCTATGTTTCGTGGGATGGCTATTCACCGTGTCTTGTTTTAGCGGGCCCATCTGCCCGTTTAGGCGTTTGCTTGGCCATACCACCAGAAACGGTGGCGGGTATTCAGGTGTCTCAGGTAAGGTACTAAGGTACGCTGGTACCTGTTAGGATTACTCTCGGACACAATGTCATCAACCAACCCTGCCAACCTGCCAACCCGCTCGAAAATCACGGAATGGAAGGTGCCACACTGAGCCTCAGGCTTGACTAGAGGCGACTAAAGGCAACTAAAGAACGAAAGCCAGGGCGGGGCCCACCTGCCTGGGTAGGTAGTTCAGGCGGGACCTCTTTTTCCATCCATCAACAACACCAACGCTCTCCATATACAGTAAACGCCGCCGAGCATGCATCCTCACCCTTCCAAGTACACACATCAGAACGGAGCCGATGGGCGTTTACAGTTACAACGTTTGATACCCACCAAACAAAAAGAAACAAAAGAGAAAAAAAGATGAGAAATGACGGCACATGCGGGTGCTATGTCATCTAATTTGGCTCACAACCAACATCGTCCAACTCGAGCCTCACGGCAAACTCAAACACTACATGGGTGTCCAACCACGCAAGCCAGCCAGAAGGATGGCAGACAACATCGTCCGTTGTTTGTACCTTCGGACACAGCTTGACTGTAGTTATTGTATGCGCTACTAGTGTAGCGTAGTTAAACTCAGACAACGTGGGGAGGTGTCGTGCTTCAGATCTGTCGCAGGACAGGGTATCGCGCCTTGACAATCCTGGTCTACCGCAACTGAACTGAACCTATGCTGTTCTATCTGGCTTCAGGTAAAACGCTAGCAGTAGAAGCCTTTGGTCTTCTCCTCTTTGGGTTACTTCGACCTGGCCATGTTCCCCCCCTTCTGGGCGATCATATTATCGTTTTGTTCTCTTCTCACATTCTCCGTCTTGACTTTCTTCCTCCTTCTCTATTTGTTTCTGTTTCTCTTGGTGTACTTTCCTTGTTTCGAACCCTTACATTCCCTTCTTGTTGTAACGTTATTCGCTCATTCTTGTTACTTTCCTGTCACGCTGTTTGGTCGTGATACCTACGTTCTTTTTCTTGCTCTTATTTCACTTACAAGCTGACCGGATCATACATCTATATGCATATCGTCAACTAGATGGCCACCGAGGCCCCTATGTGAATACTTGCTCACTTACCGCTCGATCCTATTCTTGTTCAGCATTGAGCCAGGGTTCTGAGCTCAATTCTCACCAATTGCGACTGGCATCGCAAACCGTTTCTGATCAAGAATGTTAGCCCCCCAAGCACGGGCTGTATTGGAAATTTCACTTGGACAACAGTATGCCGGCATACCAAAAGACATCGACACAAATAACTTGCAATCGCTCGACGCAAGGGCACCCGTAGTGATTACCGAGACCAAGATGGAGTCTCGTGTCGTTGTCGTCCCAGTCCCGACAACTGTCGTGGTCACACATTATGTTCCTTCCAACACCGCAAAGGATGCTGATAGCGCTGCCTTACCGACCGTCTCAACGGCACCTGCTGGAGACGTGCTACCTCCTCAAGAGGCTCCCGTAGCAGATGGAGACGCTCCGCAGTTTGCGTCCTTCATCCCTCCTACAAGTCAACAAATCAGCCCTGTCCCCACGACCGCACCTGGACAAGAACCCCCTAAGGAGGCTACTGTAGATGATGGTAATGCTCAGTTTGGAACCTTTCTCCCTACTACGAGTCAAGAGGCCAACCCGGTTCCTACCACTGTGCCCGTACAAGAGCCTCCCGCTGAAGTTCCTGCAAACGATGGAGATGCTCCGCAATTTGCATCTTTCATCCCTCATACGAGTGAGGAGGCCGCTCCTGTTCCTACGACCGCGCCCGGACAGGAGCCTCCTGCCGGAGTTCCCGCTGTAGATGGAGATGCTCCTCAGTTTGCGTCTTTCATTCCTCCTACAAGTCAAGAGGTCAATCCGGCTCCTACGACTGTACCTGGACAAGAGCCCGAACCTGCACCACCTGCACCACCTGCACCATCTGCGCCTTTACCCGAGACGACAAGCTCTGTCGATCCGGTTCCTCAAACCACGTCTCAGGAAGTGCCCCCAGAAACAACAACATCTGTTGAGCAGGTTGTAGAGTCCACTTCGCAGGTACCCCAGGAGCCTACAGAGTCAACCCGCCCGATTGATGTACCTGCTCCTGCTCCGACGGATGCTGAGAACCCTGTTCAATCTTCTCCCCAGCCTACCACAGAGGAGACGTCACTTAAAGGGCCTGACCCTGTGACAACAGCTGCTCTGAACCCTTCCCAATCATCTACTCAACAAACTACACAAGGAGGACCTGGAAACACCCCGGAGAATGCTCGTCTGATAATCGAGACGGAGTCATCATCGTCATTGTCTGCAACACCAACTTCCGAGGTTCTTCAGTTTGACACTGCACCATTCACTTACACTGGTCCCCCGACTCGATCGACAACTCTCCAAACCCGACGAGGGACCAGCACTGATGCGTCTGTTGCTGACTCCACCCAGACATCTGACAGCTTCGACAACGATGACAGTGAGACGGGCGTTGCTGGCTCTGGACCCTTATATACCACTGCAACCCTGGCTGATGGTGTTGTCACAACAATCGATCTCAGTGCAACTGCCGGAAGTGACCACTCGGAAACTGAAAGTCCCGATGCCTCTGTGAAAGACAAGTCTGACGAATCAAAGGTACCACCAATGGTCGTGGGAAGTGTTCTTGGTTCAATTCTGGGAATATCTATGCTGGCGCTTGTTATCTTCTGGCTTGTTAGACGACGCAAATTGCAGCGCCGCCACAGAAGCACACTCCTCACTCCCCTTGGGGCTCGTCCAGGGGCACCACCCGGTGGTAACTTGATGAAGTATGAGATTGACAACCAATCCTTGGGCCCAACACCTCGATCTACCAAAGTCGCAGCTTCCATGAGCGCCAATGCCAGAAAATTTAGTCAACGAATACGACAATCTATGAGCGATGCTTCTCATCTCGGTGTAAGCCGAGGGGACTCCCAATTTGGTCAAGAAAGTCAAGCTATGGCTGCAACACGCGCTCATAGCAGAGCAAGTTCAACTCCTGGACAACAACCACAAGGCGGATGGTGGTCGGAGATTCTTGGAGAGTCGAGTATCAATGATCCTCCAGTAGTGGCTCCCCCTATGCAGCAACAGGGTTACAACGGAAGACGAACCCCAAGCCCTAACCCATTCTCGGATGCCAACTCCTATGCCGCTGCTCCCCCGGCCCCTCTCCGCGAATACTCCCATAGTATTCCACCTCATGGCTCAATGGTCCCGCCTCCGTTGCACTCTGCTCGGGGGGACGATCCTTTCGCTGATGGTGACTCGATTATGTCACCAGAGCTTGCGCGGCAGTCGCCAACGATCCATGGAGGGTCTGAACAGAGAGGCCCAAGTATATCGAGGAATCTTACACCTCAATCAACAGGCGACAACACGAATCTCAAACCTCAGGAGGTTTGGCGCGGCAAGGTCCACTCGAACCCATTTGATTTGGAGCTCGATGCTCGAGTTGTCCCCAGCATGTACGGCAACATTCAGCAAGTGCCCCGGCACACTGTCGCTAGCTCCTTTTACAGCACTGCCAACGCTCCCAACAACAACAACAACAACCGCCAATACGCGAGCAGGCAATCTCGTGCTGACAGCTTCACTTCGAAATATACCAGTGGAGTGAGCTCGGTTAGCGAGTGGCCTCCCGTGCCACCTCGGGTTCCTAGCATCTATAGCCGGTATGGAAACGATGGGACCGATTTCCCCGTTCCTGCCCAGGACTTCAGATACAACAACGATGAGGCTTGGAGACACGGAAACGGCAATATGATGTGAGAATTTACATCAGGGACACAAAAACAATTCCATTCGTTGCATCTCGGCGGAGGACCAGCATAGATAGGTTCTTTTGGAAGATTCATGGCTCGCTGCAAGGCTGAGGGAGGATGATGAAAATTAGAAGATGGATAGATGGGTGTTGATGTTTGATGTCAGCGTTTATGCTTATGATACCACGGAACTGGGCTTTTCTCCTTCTTTTCCTTGAAGAACGCACGCCAAAATGGTTGCTGCTGCTAGAGTCAAAATCAGAAAAACTTGCTATGCTCCGCCGAGACTTTAGTTATATAACCCTATTAATAAAATTGTGCCGTTCATGTTATTTTTCGAGCTTGAGAGTGATGCTACTGTGTACTTTATGCATGAGTTGTATCTATGTTTATCACTTTAGATACACTCTGTCATCAAGTGAATATGCCCTGTGTGAACTCTTACATGCCTACAATAGCAAACGAGTGTTCTGGATTAGAAATGTCGCTGATCCGCTGGCTTTAGTATGCAAGGAGAGCCAATCGCATTTGAAGCATGAGTCCTTCACGGCATGTACCGACGAGGACCGGCTCGTCCACAAACAAAGGCTTTCAGTATGGGAGAGCAACAGTCATCTGAATGAAGTGAGGGAGAAGAAAGCCAGAAAATAATGGTTCTTAAAAGGTCACCTTTCCTGTGCGATCGATTCTTGACTTGTATCGGCTATAGAACATATCAAGATAGAATTCTGCTTGGCTGGGCTAGTGGGCATCTCGGATGGATCATGTGGCAGTAACAAAGTCCACTTGAACGAGGTTTTCCCCAGACTGCAAACGGGGCAAAGACTCGAATTACTTCAGAGCCGCCGCAACTTGGACCAGGGTACGCAGCTCTGGAAAGGATACAGCAGCACTGGCATCACAAACGGGACATTTAGTCGCTCTTGGAGTCTACACCGAGTAGAAGGACGAATGTCGTTAGAGTTCCCCGTCTTTGAGGCCCTGATTGCCACTTAACCGCATGGCACCAATGACAAGACTACGCCATTTGCAGAAGAGGGGGACGGCGGCACGGCAGTTTTTGATAGCGAAAGGTGTGATGTTAGGCTTTTGACGAGCGGATGGAAACCCTTGGATAGTTACGAGGGCGTTTATTGCTCATAGAGGATATCTCTAACGGCACCATTGGATACTCTGGCGGCTCTTGTAGTGAGTGGCTTAAACTGTACGGATCGCTATTGAGTAGACTATAGCTGCATATGCCCACCCGCAAGTCAAAAGACTCATTGTAAGCCTTGCATAGAGAGTTTCTTTGTTTATCAACCTTTGTTGTAGCATCCTTTACATTTTTGGTCGAGTACTTTGGGGACAAGTACTTGAGCCACCCAATAACCCACATCCCATCCACGTCCATCCAACCAAATAACACGCTTTGTTCTAGTTCTGCTCATCCCTCACAAACTCATGACATCAGACACAAAGACTACGCTACTAGAAACCTGTACTTGATTGGGTGCTTATGGAATTCCCATTAAAGAGTAAGGGTCTCGATGCGCGAAACGGACACGTCTTGGCTACGCGCCCAGTCCTTTCGCGCGTAAATTGCCCGTCGCACGCGCGCTAAACACGGCCTTGATCCTTGCTTGGTGCAGAAAAAAGGTTTGCATGAGGTCAACTGTGGACATGCATCATACGACCAAGTTCACCCACAGCCTCAAGTCAAAAGTAAAGAAACAAAGTAAAAAAATACTGAATAATGATTTAGTCAAGTTGATAATAAAGTAGTAGTAATCACATTGTCCATAAGCCGTCCATCAGTCCATCTAGATACCCTAGGTAAATTACCCCTTTTCTCCTGAACCAGCCCAGAATGTAATCTTCATTTTATCAAAGCTTCACCTCAACCGAGATGAGATAACTCAACCACCAAATAGTATACCATCCTCCAGGTCTCCATACGGGACACGGCCTCCTGCGGCCTCCTCGAGGGGGGAAAATAAAAAAGACCCTTGATGCCATAACTAGCCGCTTAGTCTAAAACGCCGTCGCAAAAAATAGTATGTTAAAACAGACATGTACAGTGAGCGTTTCTGTACGCTCCGAAAGGCCGAAGCATGATCCAAACAATGAAAAAGAAAGTGAGAAAGACACGTGCGCAGGTGCTGCAATAAGTGCTGTCATGGTATCATGTACACAGAGAACTGGGATCCTGGTTCATCACCAATTCAGTATCCCTCAGGCCATCAAATCGGGGCTCGACGACAACCACTAGTCGAACGTGAGTCGCCGTTGTGCTCCGCTCACGGGCGTCCTAGTTGCCGTGAGTGAGACTGGCGTTTTGAACGGCTTTTGGGCTGGACTGGGTGTGATGTTGACAAATTCGGCAAAGTCGAAAGCTTGGCTTGGGGTGGTTGGGAACATGTTACCCCCACCAGGTGTCATCATCATGGAAGAAGGCAAATCCATCTTGTTGTTCTTCTGGGGAGGGGTCGAAGGAGGCTCCATTCGTGTCCTTGTTGAGGTTCTGACAGCCGGCGATGGTGAAGCTGCGAGGTAAAGGAGGAGGTCTGCGCCCTCCTCGCCGGTCTTGCCGTTAGGCCCTGGGCCGGGTTCGCCTTTGCTTCGCTTGTTGACAGATCGGGTCCGCATGGGCGGTGTGCGAGGAGGAGATGATCGAATGTTGGTAGGGTTGAAGGAGTGAATAGGCAGAAGATCGTCATCATCGTCTGAAGGGGCTGCAAAATTAGGTGATGTCAGGTCACGGCCCATGAGACCCTGCTGATAAAAGGAGACATCGGGTCCGCCCGAGGTAGTGAAGTGTTGTTGCCGCCGCGGCTTGAGAGGAGACGGCCGTGCAATGTGATGCGAGTTCTTCCATACACTGCTGCTGCCGAAGGATTTGTGTGCTGTAGGAGAGAGTCGGAATCGTTTGCTAGGGCTCGATGAGACATCGTGAAAGGTGGCGAGGTATGTGCGCTTGCGATGGCCGGTGCTGCCGTTGCTGGAGCCTATCGCATCTGAAAATAGGGGAGCCTTCATCGGGGAGCTCATGAGAGCCCTTGATGGATATGGGAGATCGGATGCGCTTGATGATGAGTCGGAGAGGACATCTGTAGGCTCGGCCAGGCGCTTTCTTCGCAGCTCTTCTTCGACTTTGGGCTCGATGGAGTCGAGTGTGAGGTCTTCCCAGCCATGCTTTGTTTTGAACTTTGCGAGGGCAAGGCGGTTCTGCAGACGGCGTGCGATCTAGAAGTGGGGAAGTGTCAGTCAAAGGTAATTTTCAAGGGGAAGGGGAAGAGTTCAGATGAGAATTGAATGCAAATCTGACAGTGAAGAGGATTAAATGACTTACCTTGCTTACTTCTGCACGCTTGAGCACACTGTCGACGACATCCTCTGGCTGTTTCTTCCAAGGCGAAGACATTGTCTGCTTCTGCTGTTGCTGCACTTTGTGCACTTGCTGCTAGGGGCAACCGCCGTGCAAGATGAAAGGAATTAAGTGGTCGAATCGATCGATGAGGTGACTAAAAAGGTGGTAATAGATAATTGGTGATGGTCGTAGACAGATTGAGAGTCGGTTCAAGTTGGATGAGGCGCAAAAAATGGTTCAAGGAGTGAATTGTGGTGAGTTGGTTGGCGGTTTGCGTGAATGAATGAAGGATCAAAGTAAAGTTTGGAGAGAAAGAGAAGCATCCAATGCAGACGCAATCTCGAGGGGCCGTTACAGTTAGGTACTGTACCTGTAAGGAGCTGGAGCCTGCTAAACTTGGCTCAAGTGGACCCGCTAACTCTGCAGGTGTCCGTCATCAAGTACTGGGTACTTACACTTCTGAGGCGGTTTTGGTCCCGCACTAACACGGCCGGGTAACCATTAATGACCTCTCTAGCAGCTAAGTTAGAGGATAGTGGAGGGGAGCTCAGCTACCAGAGCTTGGGTCTGTTGTAAACAATGGTTGCTTTTCTTTGTTCATGGCCTGTTCTTATTGAGGCTTCTTTATTCTTGTTTATGACACTTATGCAGGCCTCGTGATATGCACTTAGGTCGTGTCTGTGCATAAGTACTCCTGTGCCTTTAACACCTTCCAGGTCAAGGTGAAAAAAAGAAAAGAAAAGAAAAACTCTTCAACTGCAACTTGTCCAGATTTCAACATCCGAGAAGGCATCACCAAACATGAGAGCCGACATCCAATACGTCAACTAGCCTCTCCCAGCATCCGGTCGCTGGGGCCACCAGGCAAAATCTGGTCACATTCCTCTGGAAACGAAACCCCCAGTTTGCCCACTAGCCCTGCAAGTTTTTTAATTAGATAAGTATAGTGTACTTGAGTACTTTGAGAAAAAGTATTTATGCATGCACTTTGCACGCTGATGCCGTCCAATGAAAGGCTTCATAATGAGTCCCTTCTCACTCGATCTCACGCTGCTGGGCCAGCAACCGACCCAGTTGGCGTTTCCCTTCTCAGCTGGGACGGAAGAGAGACCTCCATGCAACCCGGGCTTTTGGTTCAGCTCTACTATCAGACGTTTTGATAGGCTTCTATCAGAGATGCAGACCCCTTGAGCAGATCAAGTTGACGTCGAGCCATGTTCGTAATATACAGTTGCTAGAATTATGCAAATTTGTTTTTCATTATTTTGCTATGCATTGTTAGCCTATTGTCGTTGTTCTTTGTTCGGCTCCTTGCTGGCTACTATTCTTCATCTTGATTGGCCCCTGACTGCTCTCGAGGTTCAGCAAAACTCGGTGCAGGCCGACCACGATGCAAGGGACTGAGCAACTCAATGTCGGCTTGGCGATCAATTTAGAGCTTCCATCTCCTTTCTTCCATACACAATAGTAAGCGGGAACAGGAGGAAGATCCCGTGCATGATTTTCACGGAGCTCTCCTATACTCTTAATTTCGCTAGCGAACGGTTCGCTCGTTGGTTGAAGTTTGATAATGAAAAAATCTTTTTCTTTTTCTTTTGCTAATACACATGGTTGATGAAGCACGCATTCTGTAGCAGCTATTTGTAGAGCAGTTGGTCTATTGATTCCAATTGAGCCTCACATCCGAGCTATCTTATTGCATAATCTCCTGTACGTGGCTCATTATGTAAGAGGTCAGAGCTGGCGTTCGAATTTGAATTATACTATCTATAATTCGGCAATTATTCAACCAGGTTATCCAAGTTTTGCTTCTCTGATCAACTATCAGAAAGGCAATGGATGCTATCAATTCCACGATTGCACAATGGGAACTTCCTATCTAAGCAACCAACACGACTTGGTTGACGATTAAGTCGTTGGCCAATCAACGCTCAGAACCCTGACAAGGCCATTGCTAGATGTAAGACGAGGGATCGCATTGAGCATACGAGAGTTTGGGAGAGACATCTTTGCTCAATTGGAGAAGTGGGGAACTCGAACTCTGATTCTCATCGTAGGTAGACCGACTTTGACTTTGAGGAGTCGGAGACGGCGTCGTGCTCCCCCGGTAAACGTACACGTTTGTTGCTCTGTTGTCTTGGCAAGGTATTCGCTTCTATATCCTCTAGTTATAGATGACGAATAACAATAGAGAGATGTCTTAGTTGTTCATTAGTTAAAAATGCCCGCGTCTCGATCATAACACGGGACGAAGTGCTTTGTTGTCGGTTGGTCATCACACAGTATCGTATCGTATCCATCAGCTCACCCTCCTTGCAAATACCCCTCAGAGGTGCATTCGGCGTACGTGGACCTTTTACTTTGGGTTTAACAAAATATGCGCATCGTCTTTAGCATATGTGCCTATAGTAGTCAAAGCATGTCGGTCGTGTACTGGTTTTGCCGTATTTTCTCCCCATTTTTACTATGATACACGATGGATGAACGGATTCAATTCAAAACAGGATAATCTCCAAGAGAAAAGCATCACCAAATTTCACATGTCCGATTGGCGTTACAGTGTACGGAGCCCTCGTGGGTGGTGCCTTGAATTCACCCGAGATCTGAAACGCGATGGGTGACCATAGCTAAGTTAGATACGCACCATTTTAGCAATGGGGAAAAACCTTGAATTCCATTCTCTGGGCCATCCATCAGAGAAAGACTCTTGCATCGCAGTGCTAAGGTTGTATGAATGAGGCGCATGCGCTAACAAACCAGGACTTGCGCAAGGCCTCGCAATCATGTCACCATCAAGCTGGCCTATCCCCCAAAGGCACACCCACCAGTGCAACATTCTTTCAAGCCCAACGTCGGATCTTGAATGGAAACGCAATTTCGTTGGATGGTTTTTTGTTATCGGTGCCGGCACGGGATGGTCCCGCCTGGACGCTGGTAGAGACCAGGGGCTTGGTCTTGTTTATCTCGACGTCATCGACTGAGGGGGACGTTTTGATGGTTTCAAAACAATATCAGTGCTTTCATAGCAGAGTAGCCATAAGGTATCACTCGCTTGCTACCTTGCACGGTGAGAATTCACCGACTGTTAAGTGTTGAGCATTATCAGCAAGCGAAGAAACATGCACATCAACCAACGGACGCCGTTGGCTGGGTTTGTTACTTCCAAGATTGGGTTCCCGCTGGATGCGGATGCGGCTGCTTGAATTCAATATCAAAGCTCCACTGATAATTGTGGTTGTGCCTGGTTAGAACAACCCACGAGTCCACCTTGGATCACGATCGCTCTCGACTCGGCAAATATTGAGTGCTTGGCTGCTTGGCCTGCCTCCTGTGCAAGGGTTAGTCTGGACTAGAGGGACTGTTTAATCAACCTACGGATATAGGATGGATAGGCCAGAAAAGAGACGAAATTCATGTCATTCCTGGCACAAACAGAAACTCAGACATGTCTTCTCGAATTGAACCTTTTTGGGTTTCCAGCCACAATCATAGCACGGCGGCCTAGCTATTCGCGATTGGCAGAGACTCCAACCAGCCTCTGCCTAATAAACTCAGTTGCTGACTGCTTGTTCAAGTTGAGATGAGTTGTAACGGCCGCAACCCACCAATTCCAGCGGATCCTCCGGTCCAAGCTCCATCTGGCTGGCACGTTCTCGGCAGGAGCAGAAGCACGCACCAGCCACTTTTTACTGTTGCCCGCGGTTGTGGCCGTCCAGACTGTCTGTCTTCCAAAGGTGCAGAACATCTTCCGTCATCTATAATCGCCAGGGATGGGTAGGGATTACCCAACTCGTCCATATCCATCCGATCCTTCCAGGGGTGGACGCGGACAACTGAGGGTTATCTTCCAAGGCAGAGGGGAAAATAATCCATGAAACCGAGAGTAAGAGGGTGGATTTTGATTTGAATATGGATTGTTTTATCTTGTTCCTCTAAGATATCGATCTTGGTACCTTAGTACTCCTTACGCTTTTTTCCCACTTCCTTCCTCCTTTTTTCACTTCTGCACCTTCTGCACCTTCCTTCTCAATTTTTCCAAAAGGAAGCTGCGACTGGTAGTGATCTGACAGCTTACCTTCTTGATACACCCCCCAAAATCGGCATCTCACTCCACCTCAAATCTACATTCGTTACCACCCCATTCGTACCTCCAAACTTGCAATACGAGCGTTCTCCTCTCGATTATCGACCCCCGGTTTCTTGGTTACTACATACAAATTCAGTCTCTCGCTCTCGCTCTCGCGCTCTTTTTTGTCTTTTCTTGTCCCCTCTGCTACGGATTGCTTGAAAGGCCTCTTGCATTCCCCGCGACTTCTTTCTTTTCTTTTTCCTTGAATACAGATATCACGAAATTATCCCGAGAAGCACAGGTCTAAGTCGCCGGCGACATGGCCCCTACCTTCCTCAACAGCCTGCGCCGCCGATCGAGGGCCAGTTTCCGTACCAATCACTCTGCAACAGACACTTCTAGTGATGGCGCTGCCTCTCAGGGAGAGTCACCTTCGAGTGGCTCGTTGACGCCACCTTCAATCGATATTCAGTCCGATCCTGCACTGCATCTGCAAACTAAAGACCAGCAACTTGAGCGTCGAAAGTCACAAATCTCCCACAGCCTGAGTCAACAACAAATCGTGCAGCAGAGGCCACCGCTCACTTCAAGTTCGAACCGTAACAGTGTTTCCGGCATGTCGGGCCTTGGTGCGCCCTCTATCAATGGACGGCAAGCCCTCCCATCGTCGCCGTACGCCCCAAGATTGGTTAACATAACGGAAAATGCATGGGTATGTCTTGGGTGTTTTCCTTCCGAATTGCTCTGTGGCTCGTTGATCTGGTGGCGCACCTGCAGGTGCAAGCCATGCCGTCAGGGTTCAAATGGCACATCTACTGTTGCCAATACCCACAACATTGTCAGCTTTGTATATAGCGACCGTTGCTAACAAGTGCCAGGTTTACCAAAAGGTTCTTCTTGTTTATGGCACAATTGGAAACCCTGCCGAACATGCTCTCGACGGAACTCTCAACGTTTGTCGACTCGATGATAACTTTCCCGCGATTAGCTGGCCCGTCTGCAACTCGCACTTCAAGGCATTGGTTTACTTGCAACCAGGACCAAACAAGTTGCGCTTCGAGTTTTCGAGCCCCAAACTACCCAACAGTAACAGCTCGAACCCGATCCACGCCTCCTACCTTACCGTTCACATGCTACCGATCAACAATTCACCACCACTGCAGCTTGCTGTACTAGTTGCCAAGGACTCGCCAGAAACATTCGATGCGTCGCCCGCCCGGGCCGAAAAGGAGGGCAATGGACTGGAGACGGCTGTGAGGAAGTTCAGGATGGCGGCGTACCTATGGCAAGCTTTCACCTCGGAACAGATGTGGCGGAACAAGCTTGGACGGCGCGCATTCCGTTTTGACGAAGAATGGACAACAGGTTCTGCCAACTATCGTGATCGAGAGAACGGCACCATGCGCTCTGAAGCCAGGGTTCATATTATCCGCTCTGACAAGACCACTGCTGAGATCCGGGACCTTAACAAGGCTCAGCAAAACGAAAAGGCTACTGAAAAGGGTGCTCTGTATGATATCGCTTCCGAGGCTGTCAAGAAGTACTTCAACCCACTCCCCGGCCAGAAGCTCTACGTCTCTTGTCTGCTTTTGGACTCTCATTGGGATAAGGCCGCGAATACCGTGACCGGCCATGCTGCTCTTGGTGGTGGAGATGGTAATCTGCAGCTGGCAATATTTGGATCGCATTGCCTGCATAGCTACCCATCTAGCTTTGAAGAGGTCGTCCCTGCTTTCACCGACTGTACTCCAACAGACACAAACCACGTGGCGAACGACTGTAACGAAGCGGGAAGCTCTTGGGAAGCTGCCAATATCGGCATCGGTGCACACATGCACGAGACGGGACATCTATTTGGATGCCCACACCAGGAGAGCGGTATCATGTTACGAGACTATGTGGTGCTTAACCGCACTTTCGTAGCCCGGGAGGCCTACTGCACAAGAACTAAGTCCAAGGGTGGAGTTGCACTGCAGGCTGATGAATGTGGTTGGCATCGCCTTGACTGCCTACGCTTCCGAGCTCATCCGGCGTTCCGCCTCCCCAATGACCCTCCTATGAACGCTGACGCCAGTGTTCAAGCTTTCCCTGTGGAGAGCGGCAACATCCTAGTCATGGCAGCCACTGGTGTCTTTTTCGTCGAAATCTACGCTGAGGGTGACGACGTCTGTCATGCGTGGATCGAGTATCCTATTGACCAAGGAATGCCGTCTCGACAAGTCACGCTCAGCGAAAGCGAGTTGCGTGGCAGATTGCCAGACAAGAAGAGAAAGGGCGCCATGAAGATTTCTGTCAAGTCATATGGGGGTGGGTCAATTGACATTGACGACTATAAGAAATTCGTTTCAAAAGAATCGCTTGTCAAGCTCTCGAGTGGGAAAAATGGTTTCCGAAGCCAGAAAATGGGTTGCTCTAAGATGGATGGAACCCAGCCTACGGAAGCTGTCTTTACCAGTGCTACCAAGCAAGATCGAGTTCTTTCTCGTGTGGTGGTTTACCACGGTATGGCCGTCGATGGAATGGAGTTCGTCTACGACGACGACTCCAGGCAGCTGTTCGGAAAGAAAGGTGGCAAGGAGGGAGGTGATACTTTTGAGTTCGGTAAGTTCCCTGTTGAAACGCGAGGGTGCAAGATTCTAACATAATGCAGATGTCCGCCGTGGTGAATACATTAGCGGTTTCGTTGTGCGGTCTGGTTTCTGGATTGACGGTATCCAAATTTTGACCAGCTTGGGTCGCAAGTCACCCATCTATGGCAATGCACATGGAGGAGATTCGTGAGTTTATCACTCGCCCACTGTGAACTCAACTTTACTAACATGACTAGACGCACTTTGATACCGCCTCGAGGATACATTATCTGTGGTGTTTCTGGCTCGTGCGGCCAGTGGCTCGACGGCTTCTCGGTTATAATCACACGATGAACGCTAGCAGAATCACCCCTACAACAGTTTTTGAACACGATAACTACAGGATAAAAACCAACCACTGATGGAGAAGTATTAATTGGTAATCATAAATACAGGAGGAGGTGACTTATGCTCCTCCTGCGTGCTAAGACACGCTTACTTGTCTTACAACGGCGAGACAGCTGCCGCAAGCATTATTCGGGACCTATGTCTAAGTCCGGCGTTGGGGGTATTTGTTTTTGTCCACTGCCTCGAAGGAGGCCGCACACGTACATACATACTTGCATATCAAGTTAGTGGGAGAAGCATACGCATTATACCATGAACAGGAGCGGACCTGAATAAATACCGCAGAAGATGTCTTAACTTGGAATCGAGTATGAGACTTTATGTTATACTAAGTTATGTTGTGCATGGTGACATTTTGTGTAACTTTTTATTAAGTGATATTAACACAAATCTAGATACTAGTTGACTACGGAAGCGACTGTACGAATACGACAGGGCCAATGTGAATCTTGCATGTGATAACACCCCAAAGTGACACCTGTTAGGTCTTCAGCAATAGTATGTACTGGTGCTGGAATTCCGTGTCTGTTTGTAAGTAAGAGTACAGCTTGTCATGCGAACGTGGTCCCCATGTCATTCTTAATCACTACATGTGACAATCTTAGTATAATGGCTCGCTGGGAATCCAATGGGTAGAGGCCAACTAGTTCTGGGTGTGACTTTGATGGGAGCGTTGAGTCTGTAAGCTGGATCACGTGTATCAACTAGCGCCCACAATGACGGCATCCACCCAAGCAAGGAAAGAAGTTGGATGTCCCGCCGCGAGAGAGAAACCGCGACGCCAATCCTCAACGTCAACCACTTCTGGGAAAACCTGCTCTTGTTTTTTTCCCTTCCACAACTTCTCGACATCTTTAAATTTGGCATACTTTGAGCTTACACAGCATCATTCAACCCAGTAAAGCTACTTCTCTACCACTACGAAGTTTCTATCTGTTGGGAGACACCGCTTGATTCCGACTTGAAGCTACTTGCGACTGCGATACCCCTCCCCGAACTCAACTACCTGTACCGCTTCAGCTCTACCGAACCTCGTCGTAACTCCCCTCAAGATGTCTAGAAGGAGTAACACCGTGTCAGGCTCTAACGGCAACACCAAGGATGTCATGTCATCTAACAGCCCAGGTGAGATTCAGTCTATGACGAGGTAAAGCAAGCTTGGGCTCGTGAAGCTAACATTATTGTTCTGCATAGCCATCGACAAGCAAAAGACTCTTCTTTCTGCTGATGTTGGACACTTTTCTCTGGTGCGCGCCATGCACCTTGCCGACTTGATCACCCTTATGAACGGCATGTACACCTGGTCCAGAGACGGCTGTTCCATCTTTCAAATTAGACTGCTTTGCTAACTCGTATTCCAGGCGCATGCGGTGTCATGTCCATCTTCTCCTCGCTACGATACGCGCTCGGCGATCCCAAGGATTTTGATAACATGTGGCTTGCTCTATTCTTCCTGCCTTTCGGTCTTTTCTTCGACTTCCTTGATGGCAAGGTTGCTCGATGGAGGAAGAAGAGCAGTCTTATGGGTCAAGAGCTGGATTCCCTCGCTGACTTGGTATGTTGACATGTTCCTCTTGCTGCGATTACTGAGTTCTAACCTAAGAACTAGATTTCATTTGGTGTTGCTCCCGCTATGGTCGCCTTCACTCTTGGCTTCCGCTCCCTCGCCGATACCGCTGGTCTTACCTTCTTCGTTCTGTGCGGCCTCACTCGCCTTGCTCGTTTCAACGTCACTGTCGCCGTCTTGCCCAAGGATGAGACTGGCAAGAGCAAGTACTTTGAGGGAACACCCATCCCCACTTCGCTCGGTATGGATGCCGTCATGGCCTACTGGCTCTCTCAGCGCTGGGTCCACGACAACCTCCCCTTCGGTGTCTGGTTCCAGGGCTCTGCTCTCGAGTTTCACCCTGCCGTCCTCCTGTTCATGATTCACGGTTGCCTCATGACCAGCAAGACTATCCGCATTCCCAAGCCCTAGAGGGCTTACTCAAAAGACCATTTAACATTGTATAATGGCGTGGCATAGCCACATTCCAACTTGGGCGGAGTACCGGAAATATGACTCTGATACGGCGATGTGCTTTGCTATTTTGGAGGTGTGTTGGGTTTGGGCTGAAGGGGCAACTTTAAGTCAAAAAAGAAAACAAGCGATGTGAATTGGTTTCAGAGCACACGGGCGAGGACATGTTCTTGTTTTGCTTGATGGTCTTGGTAGGGGAATGGTTCACGTAGTTCATTGATACGATGGTAGTTCATGATACCCAACATTCTTTATATTTTTGTTCTGGGTTCTCGTGAAGCTTGCATGGCCATTGACTCTAGTGACGAGAGTCTGTTTGATCATACTGGTTGTTGACTCAACAAAACTTGCACCGCGACATAGACTTAAATATACCTCGACTACGTTCATCCCCCACCCCCAGGGATTGGCCCATTTTTCAAGAGTGATGAACTGCCGAAGTCAATTTGTCGGTGAACGTTGGACTGATCGCTTACTGACTATTCCAACCAGCAATAATGAGAACATGGAGGTAGTGATTTCGCTAGAGAAAGATGTGGATGGGGTGAATCCTACTGGATCTGCACACTAACCCTTCTTATAGGGCAGCAAATTGCGGTCACTCCTATACAACTTGGTCAAACATTGGTAATGAATGAAAGTCACGAGTCCTTGAGTCTTTGCTCGGTGGATGCTTGACAGAGCCACGAAGATGGATAAACACCAAAAATAGTTTCAACTGTTTACGTGTAACTGGAGGCTCTGCTATCAGTAGACCGACAAAACATGACGAGGCTTGGTTGCCGAATTTACCGGGAAGCAAAAATATGGGCGGATGGTAAGTGATGACGATTGAGATCTCCATCAAGAAGAGGGTTCAAGAGGAAGAATTCTGTCTTTTATGTTCCACCAGACAACAAACCTAGAAAACCTCAAGGTTTAAATGATTGCCTACACCAACTTTACACAAACCAATCAACACTTCCAAACGCAGCAGGAAGAGTCTGGAACATGCAGTAGCTGGTACCGAAGCATGACTGGAAGAACCAAAGAACATGTCTAGGGTAAGACATGGGTTGCAATTTATTGAGGCTGTGCTGGAGGATGAGTGAGACGTGAACAATGCACTAGGAAACGTTGGAGCAAGGACGAGTGGCTGTGCGTTGGTGATGGACCGGGGGCATGAGTATGGTAGCAATCTAAGTTGATCATGATCATCATTGATGCGTGAAGAATAATACCCAATTCGGTGTTGAGTTACATTTGCCTTGATGAAGACGATGATGTGTGTTTCCTATGATGGTTGCTCAAGAGAATGAGAATCATGTCGTGACAATATGGGAAAGAGCGCATACTTGCCTCTTGCCTTCTCTTTCCCCGCCAAGATTTAACGTACTTACGACTATCTTTTTTGGCGTTGGCTGCAGCCGCTTTCGCCTGCCCCTGCCTCCATCTCCCACTATAGACTACTGTATCACCAACACCAACGGCTTATTTTCACCAAAATCACCAACAAGATGATGATGCACGAACCAACCAAACGTCTAGACTACTCCCCTAAGCGCCAGATTTGAAGCATCACCGACTTTGCAAACACGATGGCGATTTAGTCTACGCATTCTAGGCTCTAGCCGTCATTTAGGTCACTCAATGTGATACTGTTCTCAGATAGTAGCTAACTAGTCTGGGTGACCAACAATCGGAGAGTAGATCACTGCACACACACAAGAGGGGTAAACTGTCTTTTCTCACTTTGACTTGATCGATGACTTCTATTTCTGGTTCGCCGTCATGATCCATCCCACCCTCAATCTCGGTTCCAAGTATCAACCCAAACCCAAACAAGGATAAGCCATGGAAGCTCCCAGGCCCCAATCCTCTGGACCCTGGGCCTGAGCATGAGCCTCTACTGCAAGGCCAACCTTAGCGAGTCAGCTCTGACGGCTTACATCCCACTTCACTTACAAGGCGGTCATAATACCCTTGTCTTGAGCTGCAGGCTGTAAGCGCAGCCGCGACCCTCTCTATCAACATATTACCCCAAACGTCCCTGATCATGTCTTGTCGGGCTGTTTCCTGTTATCCCTCTCTCTTGGTTGTCTGATTCAGCAATGCTGCTTCGTCTGAATATATAATCTAGCGTCTTACTTATTTCCTGTTCCTTCCTAGACGAACCACTCGCTGAACCAACCGATATAAATGGGGAAGGATATGAGGAGCGATCATTGCTAACATTGGTTCTGCTTACCGCATCCTACCAACTTCACAATGGAACCCCTACGGAGCGTATCACGAAAAGACACTGAGAAGTCTGAGGCTCGTCGACAAACCAATCGTTCCAATGCTGCCATTCAGCATGTCACAGATACAATGATTGCCGTAACCGAATCTTTTCGTCATCATTACCAACAACAGCATGGCGGTTACTCCCCAGCAGCTCCAGCTCCCACTTATACGAACATCAACCCTTATCAGCCACGCAGTTATGCACAATCCAACAATCGGTCCAATTCTAATTCTAACTCACACGCTCGAAGCCCATCGAGTGTCAGTGAAGTGTCCCAGGGTCTTCTGGACATGGACATAGTGAGCCAAATGACTGTCTCGGACGTGTCGCCCATTTCACCTCCTCGAAAAAATTGCATACCTACCGTGCTTATGTCAGGACGGCATCCAAATGCTGAAACGGACTCTCTCCTTGGCCGAGAGCTCGAGCCAGAGATGACTGAAACTTCTGCTCACATGCCCGAAGACTTAATCCGACTCGCAACACCAAATCTACCACCACGACTGGACACTCCTCACACACCAATTCATCGCTTAAGCGTTCCTATAACTCTCGCCGATCACCAATTTGACGCACCTCCAGCTTCAAATGCAGGTCTGCATCCGGCAGGCTTTTCGGTCAACCGCGGCGGACTTGCCCAATCTGCGAGAGGTTTCGAAGCTTTCAGAGCGACGACGCAGCATCATCAATACATGGTTCTCAGACCTGACATGGGTACACGGGAGTTACCACTAGGTACAGTTACGTATATACGCGCAGGCTCTGATCCATACTGCTCTTCGTCTGCTACCCAGGGCCTGCGTAGGAAACCTCTGCACGAAGGAGCAAGACAGATTGTGTTTAATCACCCCTGCAACGAAGGCCTCTTTGTTGCTGTCATCTGCATGGCCCAGCTTTTGACATATGCCAGTCTTGCGCAAACATTGACATCGGCACGGCGAATTGGCGAATCATTCTTTGAACCAGAGCGTGCGACACATCTTGCGTGGTTCACTTCAGCATACATGCTGAGTTATGCTGCGATTATTCTTTTGGGAAATCGGATCGGAAACGTATGTGGTCAGAGAGAAGCCTTTGTCACCGGATATTTTTGGTTTGCGCTCTGGAGTCTCGTTGCTGGCCTGAGCATGTACGTGGGTAGTTCCGGAGGAGCTGTCTTCTTTTGCATCTGTCGTGCAATGCAAGGCATCAGTCCAGCACTCATTATTCCCAATGGCTATGGGTTACTGCTGAGAGCCTATCCTCCCGGGCCTCGTAAGATGGTTGCCATGGGCTTGTTCGATGCCTCTGCCCCTTGTGGGTTCGTCGTTGGCTCTGTCATGACAGGGCTTTTCGCCAAATACGTGTCCTGGCCATGGGCCTTCTACTGCTTGACTGCAGTTTGCACGGCCCTTGGTATAACGAGTATGCTTGTGGTCCCCGCCAAGAGAGTTTTGGTCCATAACTTCGAAGGCAACCTTTGGAGACGGCTCGATGTCTTTGGGTCTGTAACTGGCATATCTGCGTTGGTTCTTTTCAGTGTTGGCTGGAACCAAATACCTATCGTAGGATGGGATACCCCGCAAGCCTACATCTTGATTTTTACAGGATGCCTGCTTATTCCCTTGTTTAATTACTTCGAGTCTCAAGCCAGCCACCCTCTGGTACCATTCAAGCAGATCCACCTCACTGCTGGTATTACACTTGGCTTTGTGACTGCCGCCTCGGCAGCGTTTGGGATTTGGGTCTGGTATTTTGCCCAGTTCATCGAAGTCCTGAGAGGATGGGGGCCTCTACTTACGAGCGCCAGTCTTGTCCCGATACTAGTAATCGGTGTTGTCGTTGGCTTTGCTTGCTGGCCTTTCGCAAACCGCGATTTCACCGCCCAGCTTGCCATGGTGAGCTCGTCAATAGCAATATTGATCAGTTCTGCTTTGATGGCTGCAGCTCCAGCAAAACAGGAGTATTGGGCAAATTCGTTTGTCAGTGCTATCTTTATGGGTGTTGGTATGGTCTTGATTATTCCCACCGCTTCAACAGTGCTTGGGCGCGATGTTCCCGAAGGACAGCTGGGACTTGCAAGTAGCCTTACCAACATGGCGGCAGCATTCGCTTTCTCCGTTGGGCTTGGTATGGCAGGAGCTGTAGAGATGGGAAAGAAGAATAACAAGAACCCTTTGGGAGGGTACCGCGACGCACAGTATTTTGGCCTAGGACTTGGAGGGCTGGCCTTTATCCTAGCACTGGGTCTACTTTGCGCGGCAGTGTTTCGGCGTCGTAGGGATTGATTTCATTGAATTGTTTGCCTGGCGTTGAAAGAGCTTGAGGGCTTGCGAGCCTACTTATACCCCATGAGCTTGGATATGACTTTACATAATAATGCCTTCACAGTGTACATATATCTTTCACAATGACCAGATACATAAAGTAAAAAAGGTTGCCCGTTCTTTTTGTCCTCTCTCTTGTCTTTGTTGAATCCTCATGTTTGTAAATACAAACTCCACACGAACATCGCAGGATTGGGGATATAGAGCCAGTGGGGGGAAAACCAAATCAAGCAAAGCACTTTGGAAAATCAGAAACCATCCAACGCCGGAGAAAATACATGTGATCCCTTTCTTTCGTTCTTTCCCGCCTCCTAAATCCCGAAGTTTTCTCTCTCCATCGACTTCGCCTCCCTATAAACGGCTTTCGTGGGTCGCGTTGTACTACAGCAGCAGTTTGAGGCGTTGACTTCGTCCTCCTCGATAGCAGAAGTGATCCGTAGTCCTTGTTATCGCCAGGAGATTATCGGCCTCCACGGCTGAAACCACCACGTCCACGACCACCACCGAAGCCTCCACCACCGCCACCTCGTGAGAAACCACCGCTGCCACCACGGCCTCCACGGCCACCGAAACTGCTTCCGCCACGGCCACCACCGCGCGAGAAACCGCCAGCGCCGCCGCGACCACCGCCGAAACCACCACGACCGCCACCACGAGCACCGAAGCCGCCGCGTCCACCACGGGCACCGCCACGGCTGCCGCCAGCGCGCTTGAGCTTGGGAGCACCAGGCGGGGGCTTAGGCTTGGGAAGGAACTTGTCGAGGGGCAGGAGCTTCTCGGAGCCGATGTAGAACTTGTCGCCCTCCTTGAAAGAGGTAGCCTGGATGCCCTCGGTGGGCTTGATGGTGAAGAAGACCTGGTTGATGGGGCCGAGGACCTCGTCGACCTTGCCGACGGCCGTCTTGTTC
Organism: Fusarium graminearum PH-1; assembly: GCF_000240135.3. NCBI lineage: Eukaryota > Fungi > Ascomycota > Sordariomycetes > Hypocreales > Nectriaceae > Fusarium > Fusarium graminearum. The sequence continues at coordinate 5,183,808 of NC_026476.1, forward strand.
TCGAGGAAGATCTGGGCGTTGAAGTGGGGGACCTTGGGGTTGATGGACTCGCAGACCATCTCGCCCTCGCAGGCGTGCATGAACTTGCCCATTTCTGAGAGGTGTTAGCAGGTGACACATTGGAGAGAGAGTAGATGTCATTGTAGTAAAACTCACCGAGGATCTGTGCAGGAGGACCCATGTCTCGCTGCTGGAAGCCACCGCGGCCTATAACATGTTCGTTAGTACTTGATCTTGCGAATGCGAACACCGCTCTTCAATAGCTGTCTGTCGCGGCCCCCGGCCTCAATTGCCCTGCTCTTGGCGATTTCCTCGTCCCGAAATCACCAATGCTCTCAGGTGCAACCTGTCAGAATAAGAAGAGAAGATAGACGTACCACCGCCACGGCCTCCAAATCCACTACCGCCGCGTCCTCGCGAACCTCCTCGGAAAGACATGATGATTAAGAATAAACGAGTTTGCGCTCAGTCGCCAATTGGGATAAATTTGATGGATCAAGGATTCGCGATTCGAACGCTCGTTTTCCTTTTTTCGGATAATGCCCGTAGTTGGTGTTTTTGGGTCGTTTCGTCAAGATTTGGTCGTCCGCGTAGGTCGATGCTCTAACTTTTTTTTTTCCCGAGTGAAATTTTGCAAAGAGAGTGTCCACCAAAGGTTGGCGGGAGCTAGCTTTGAGCAATGTTATTGGTCGACAGAACCGGAGCGGAAGATTATATCAGCCGGCATAATCCAAGTCGGTCATCAAGTGTAAAAAAACTCGACGATATATGTAGCGAACAAAATAATTCAACCACTGTATCGTTATTGAGGCCGGCCTCTTAGACTAACTATTTCTCTCACTCTTTGTCAAACTCCTAAGTTTTCTGCACCCTCCTTAGCATGGGGTGGCGAGAAAAGTCACGAACAGTTATGGTCTTGACTTAGACTCCAAGTGTCTAACTTATTTCGACAACGAAGCTGTTCTCTTATACACGCGCTATACTTTTCAAATCAATTGCTGCAGACTATAGATATCTTAAAGGCCGATACAAGTGACAAACAAATACAAAAACGAAGCGAGGGATATCCCAATAACCATGATTGTCCCACCTAAACTGCACACTGAAGCCAGCGCCTCCCAGTAATGACACTTGCTTTCCAGCCCATTTAACATGTCTTGCCCATTCTTCAGTACCAACCAGCTCTGTCCGCCCCATTCATACATGTTGTCCAAAGAAATAACATCAACTTCATAAAAGAAAAATCAGACTCAAACAACAACAGCAATCTTGCTTATGCCGCGTAGCTGCTCTTTGGGTATCCGCCAGGAATGTGCAAGTTCGAGATGGTGTTATGACTCTCAGTTCGGTTGTTAACCGACGGTCGGGTCATAGGGGTCTCATCTTCATCATCTGTCTGGAGCAAAACCGAGTCGCGGTCCGTGTACACTGATTCAGCCTGTCGAGTTGATGGCTGAACCCCATGGGTTGCGCCGCCATCAAGTCGGGGGAAACCCTCTCCCACTGTGGTCAAAGTGTAGTTGTTGATTTTGCTACCACCGTTGGCATTGCCATTGGTATGATCATAGTTGGGTTGTTGGTCATAAGAAGGCTGTGGCTCGTATGAGGCTTGTGGATAGCTTGATGTCTGATGGACATTTCCACTCATAGCATCTCTGCCATACTGGCCCTCTCGTGGCTCCATGGCATAATTGTTAGGCTGATCATCGTAGCGGGGCTGTTCATTGTTGGCGAAATTGTCGTTACGCTCCTCCTTACCCTGGGGAATCATGACTGGAAGATAAGTTTGGTTGTGGCTCTGATCAACATACTCCGAAAGTTGAATCGGATGCTGCTGCTCGTACTGCTGTTCATATTGCTGCTGTTGGTTGAAGGAAGCCGGTCCAGCAGGAGACTGGTTGACCGGCTCGCTTGTATAAGGGTTAACACCATCGTAGTGAGCCTTTTGGCTCGCAATGGCAGCATGCGAGGGCATCTCATCCAAGGGGGTCTGGTGAACAGTACCGTAGTCCCGAGTCTGCTGCGATTCTCCGGCGGCCGGACCAGAAAGACCACCCGTGACGATGGGAGGGACAGCGGGGTCCTTGTTGTCCTGGAAGCCAGAGCTTAAACTAGAAGGCGAATGAGGGGCCTGTAAGCCACGTTGTTTATTGACTTGGATATCAGATGGGAACCGCCCACCTGCTTGAGATCGCCGGGGGGTCGCTTCGTGTTGCCTCAATCCCGGGTTGGTAAATGATTCGGTATCAGCCGTGAAAGGCTCCTCGTCTTCGTCATCAACCAGTCCATCGCTACTGACTGATCGTCGGGAAGATCGGCTGAGGCTTCTCGAATGGCTGCGTACGAATTGGCTTCGCTCCTCGGCGGTCTTCTCCGTAAGGGCCTTGATATCCTCATACCAAGCCATCATAGTATCGTGGCTCTCGGCACGGAATACCCAGGTATGTCCACGGTGCATACCGCCTGTCTGGCGACCCTTGAGGATGAACTTGTTCGAGGAACCACCTTCGTTCGAGTGAGATCCTACTTTCTGTTCTGGAAGATAAAGTGACATAACGGGGGCTTGCGCTTTATCCGCGGTCTTGAATTCGTGAAGATGCGTAGCGGAAAGTACATACCTATCGTCCAAGTTAGTCTCGATCATTATTACACGCGGATAGAAACTTACCAGCCGGCTGTGTAGCTCTTTAGGTATTTGCTCTTACGCTCCAACAATCCGGCTCGAATCTCCTGGGCTGCCTCGTGATCTTGTCCAGGGTAGTGAATCTGGTCCGCAGTCCTGAGTGGAATGCTCGGGTCCACAAACTTCTCATCGTGAGTCACAAAATGCATCCATTCATGGTCCTTAGGCATGGCAATAGGGCCCTCTCGAAGTTCGCCAATAAGGTTATAAGAGTTGTCGGCCTCTCGCTTGAGGATGCCGGCGTAAGCATTGTAAGCCTTTTGAATCTCTCCGACGACAATCGCCTCTAGTTCTCGTCCCGAGTTTTCCAAGTTGAGGTAAGCTTGGTGCAGATAGTTCTCTTCATCCAATTGACGCTCAACTTGGCGGTCGACAGCCAGGCGTAGCAAGTATGGGTCTTGCTTGCCAGTTGTGGAGGATTCGTCCAACTCGTTTCGCCCCAAGATATCACTGAGAGTCTTGACAGCCTTACGAGTATGGTCCATCTCCTTGTCGACCGAGTTTTTGAAGTCGCCTGAAAGGTTCTTGATTTCCTTGATCTTCTGTTGAAGGTCACTTCGCAAACCAGTGAGCGCAAGAATCACATCCTCTTCGATTTCTTTAGCCTTGTTGGCTTCGAGGATAGCGTTCTTGTTGTAGTCCCGAAGGAATTGGAGGGCGTCATCTATGCCGGCTGATTGAAGAAAACCAGGTGGGGTGGTAATGTTGTTGGAGACATTGGCGAGCTTGAGAAGAGACTTGGAGCGGTGCTCATAATGGGTTTGGATCTCGCGGAAGTATGCGATGAGATCCTTGAGCACCTTTCTCCAGTTTTGGAAACGGTTGGAAAGTGTTTCGGTTGGATTGCCTGACGTAGGAACCGGGCAGTAAAAGGCACTATGGCCCTCGTCATGGTCAGAGGAGGATTGCAGAGCAAGACTCTTGACACTACCAGCTCTCATGCTGCGACGACTGCTACTGCGCTTCATGCTTCCATTTCGGCGTACCGAATTCTTCTTCTTGAGAGTGTTCTGGCGACCCGGAAGCTGCTGGTCATCGCCACTCACAAAGCTGTGTACCGAGTTGCTGCGCTGCATGTTTGCGACGTTGGTAGAGGGATCAAATAGTAAAGAAGGTCCTCGCTGCGCTGCATCCCATTCCTCGGTAAAACGACCCGGCTGTCGCGACTGCGGTTGTGGTGCGTGGATCGAGTTTGAGAGATGGTATTCGTCGTCGTATTGAGGACTTGAGTATGGATGTGCGTTGTTGCCGGCGACTGCAGGTGATGATTCTGGATAAGGATCTTGGCCGTGCGAGTATGTATAAGATTGCTGTTGGGGAAATGACGAAGGTTGAGATTGGGGGTGAGAAGGAGGTAGATCCATGGCGGAGGTGGCGTTGTTATTTCTCCTACGGTACGTCTGGGAGCAGTCTGAGCTGAGCTAAGATAATGGACTGTGCGAGACTAAAAGAGAGAAACAGAAACAACGGACGGAATGGACCACAAGGAGATGGGGACGACCCGAGACGGAAGCGAAGGGACAGAACCTGGAAACGAACCTAGAACCTAAAGCAGTCAGTAAACTAGTAGTGATCAGTGATTGATGGCGCTGAGTGGATGAGTGCTGAGACTGAGAGCGAGCGAACCCAACATGAGCCAGATTCAGAAAATCAGGGTGTTCGATGCGCGGGACAATGGTGGTGTTGACGCAATGGGCGCACAACTGACCGCTGGCAGATGTGACGCTACCGAAACTAGAGGCCCGTTCGAGTGAGACTAGCGTCTTTTCTGCAGTGGAGGAACCTTCTGAGACAAATGATGATGTTGAATCGACGACAGACGCACCTTGGCTCTTGGCTTTCTGCTTCTGTTTCGTTTGGTTTAATTTGATTTGTACCGGCAGGCGGAGCGGATGCAGACAGCTTCTATTGTGGAGTAGAGGAGTGAGAATCAGCGGGCAATTGATTGAAGATCAAGGGTTCTCTGGTTGTCTGTGTTCCACAATGGAGCTCCGTAGAGGAAGAGGAGGAGACTCTAGTTCGTTGAAGCACCTGCGTTAGACCTTCACAAATGGAAAACTCGGCACAGAAATTGAATCGTTTATACCTATAAAAAGAGAAAACGTGGTTGCGAACTGAGTCAACAAGTCTGGAAAGTTGGCTGGTAGCACAGCCAGGTTTCCCCCCTTTGCCTGTGATTAATGTTTAGTGATATCGGTTTGTGTTGTTTGTTTAATGGATGATGCAGTCAATCAACTGAATCTTGGAGATGGAAGGGATGGGCTCGCCAAGAGCTTGCAGGCACTTACACCAAAGGGGCTAATCGACAGTACCCGATCGGTACTTGATCATCCCAAAACCTGCTCCCCTGAAACACCCATCGGGCTCTAAGCTCAAAGTACTCAAAAAGTCCCATCATAGCTGCATTCAGCCAGTTTTTATAGCGTCTTCCCCACCATGACCGACGCTTGACGGACGCTGCATGACGTAGTTGAGTGCACTCAAAAGGGACCATCTCTTGGTTTTTCTGGCGATGCCTTCAACCTAAAGCTGCGGCCCAACGACGATCGTCATTAATCTCCAGGCTTTGCCCAATCGTATGCACGGCCAATTATCTTCACGTGCTGGTACTTTGTCCTTGGCTTTTCACGGCTTTATCCACTGTCGTCAGTTGAAACTGAGATCCTCTCGGCATCGCCGCCCTCCGGATCTGCAACTTGCTGTTTCAGTGTTTCGTCGAGGTCAATGAAATGACTTACTTAATCCAACTTCTCGAGAGGCCTCACAAGAGTTAAAGTCTTTATCACTAATGTCAAGTGAGATTACTTGATCATTCTTGCACAAGGGCTCAGACCAGCAATCCATTGTTTACATTCAATACAAATGTCTCAGTCTCATACTGTTGCAATCAATCCCTTGGAAAGCTGAGGTCTTTCTCCGCATCTGACATGTGGACCTTGATTTGCTCGTCTCAAAACTCATGGAACCAGATCTAAGTTAATCTGGGCTGTGCAGGCCAGATCCCGGCTCGGCACTGTGACAATGACTGCCGGTGACATCTACCCAGTGAGGGATATTCAGGAGATACTGGTCCAAGATATCATCAACATGTTGCATGGTGCATATTTCACTCACTTGGCAATACGCACGACACATTGTTATTGTCAAAAATCAATTATCCATCTCTTGCAGGTATTGACCAATCCTGATACTACTCTTCACACACGGTTTCACACAAAGTGGCTTGCCGCAGTTTGCTTACAATCTCCCCAAAACCATGACTTACAAGGCCGTATGCTCTCATGACCAAAATCACCCAAAAAACGCCGTGCCTGATGCTTTGTGTCCAGTGCCGTACAGTACAGTGCAGCAGAAAGCTCCACAACGCCCTCTGTCGTCAAACCGAAAATCTCCCCTAGCGCACACGATAGAATCAACTGGCGCCGCCCCGCTTAACGGGATGTTACTCCTTAAACTTCCCAACGCGGAGAATAACGCTCAGTGAATCAAACTTATATCACGCTTCCTGCTCTGGTGCTGGGTCTGCAGGAGGCCTCTCAACCGTCTTCATCCGTCCCCATCGGCGTGGTGGTGGCGCCTGGGGAGGCGTCTTCTTCTGTACGCCGTTGACAAATTTCTGTGTAAATGGGACACCATGGCGATGCTTAGGCACCTCTGGCAGCGGCTTCTTGGGCCTGGGAGCAATCGTAACGCCCTCTTCTACCTCCGACTCACCAGCATCAGCCCCTTCTCCTGATCGGCTCGGTGTTTGCACTCCCGGCTTCTCCTTAACTGCCGCGACATCGCTCACACTGACACTACTCGCTGTTTGCGATCGCGACAGGCTGATACCTAGAAATCTTCGAGCAACTTCAGCTTCGCCCGATCCTACTGTGGGTGATTGCGCTTCCTCAATCCACTTGACCTTGGACACACGATCAACCAGGCGGAGTGTTGTATCGTCTGCAGGTGCAAAGTGTACATTTTGAGATCCCCGGAGAATATTAAGCACGCGAAGAACCTCATCCTGCTTATAATGTGGCGGCTGACTAAGTTGTGTATGTGCCAACAACGGATAAAGCACCCGCAGGTAGGTATGTCTCAAGGATATCTTCTCATCGGGCAGGTCCATCAGGTTCCTGATAATGACATCCAGGAGTACTCGTAAGTCATTCGTATAAAAGTATTCGTATGTCGCTTTGTTTGTGAATAGCAGATAAAGCAGCTTCAAGATGAGCAGCTGCAAAGAAGTCTCGGTTTCTCGGTTCAGAAGCAGGATGATATTTTCGCCAAACGTTCGGAATGAAGCACCGTGAAGACTCAGGCATTTGACAATTCTGTTTGTCAGGCGCGGTTTCGGAGCAGATGGGTCCTTGACGTCGGTAGAAGCAAGCATATACTGTTCATTCAAAACAAGCTGGTCTCATATCAGCCATCGTTACAGATGAGGGGGGTACTGGATTGCTCACCAAAACTCGAATGGTAGGATAATGGTAAGGGTCATGCGCATCATCAGATAGCTCCTCAATCAAAGCAAAAAGATAGTGAACGAATTCGTCGTCTACCATGGTCAAGTCATCAACTCGGAGTCGTTCCATACGTGACATCTCGTACATGAGTTGCAGAAGAAGTCGGTGCAGTCGAGGATCCTGCCCCCGGTCCCGGCGATCATTGATAAGCTCCAGGAGTCGAGGAAAGCAGGCCTCGTTCACCATGCGAGGGAACATTGTGTCATCTTGGCAGCCGTCGAGCAGAAGCAGACAAACTATGGCGTGCAGCGGTCCTGTCTCGTCTTCCTGCAGTAGACTATATATGATCTGGGTGCGAACGTAGTCTTTGTTGTCCCGGAACAAACTGCTGGCGAGAAGCATCCGCGCGCAAGCAACGACTTCATCCTGTGTTTCATGATAGCAGTCTCGCAGACGGTTCGTCAAATCTATCCAGTTGCGCAGGGCATCGTCGATCGTTTCGTGTGAATCGCATTTGCTCGAGACGCATTTATCAAGATCTGTAGAATCGGTCAATTCGTGTCCTTTACTTCAGTAGCATCCATAGACCGCCAACCACTCACCATTCCATAGTTGTTCCCCATCCTCCTCATGAGGGGAAGATGTTTCTTCGAAATCTGCCATGATCCTCGCTTTGATAGGTGTACAGGGACCAAGGCATCGGGTCCTGTTGCCGGGGCTGATGTTGGAAATGCGTGAGGTGGGTTTGATCGGCGGTATTGTGTTGAGAAAAGGCAGCAATACGAGCAGTTGACTGGCAATGGTTTCCAATAGGAGGTGCAGACACAGCGGTCATCTCCCACTTCAGTCAAGATGGAGCAAAAATGTCGAGTTTGGGCTGTGGTTGTGTTTCGAGAATTGAGGTGGCGGGGTCGAGCTGAGTTGCTTCAGGTTAAGTCGTTCGCTGTACCTGTACCGTGACCTCATCTAGGCCTGTTAAATGGTGTCTTGGCAGATGGGACTACCCAGCGATGCAGCGACAACAACAATAGCACGTATCGGCATTGGATTGGTTCCAACAGAAAGATTATGGATTATCTTAGCTCTACGAAGTATCACGACTATCTACGGTACCTATTATTATCTTTATTAAGGACTGTTACTTCACGAAAGGAATTGCATTAAATAGATCGTCAAAGCACTTGGAGTGGAGGCACAGCATTCCACAGTTGAAGGCAACAACCTCGTAATTTCCTAAACTATCACAGTATGCATGCAAATGCTATTAATATTCCAAACTCATATATACTCCGAGTGCCTTTCACGGGATCCATCTTGGATCAGGGTGTTTCCACACCTTTAAGGGTATCATGGATACAAGCAAGAGTTTTAAGAACAAGTCTATCGTGGGGACTCCCAAACACCATACCATGGAAACGATTGCAGTGACCAATATAACCAGTTCCACTAACTCCAGCGGCGCTATCAGCGTTTTGAGGCGCCTGTTCTATGAAGTCTCCTCATCATCGTAAATCTTAACCCTGGATGCATATTCTTTGATGTTGCTCACAACATAGTTCGTAATCGTGTCACCTTTGCCGCTCGCTACTCGTAACAGCAACTCGTTCAGGTTGTATCGCCCCAAGATGTCAACGTGGTCGGCCGTGCGAGGCCCTCCTCGAGGATTGAAGCGGTCCGGCTCGTGAGGCATCTCGACAACTGTAACCTTGACGCCTGCTGGGTTGTAGCGTTTCATATTCCAGCCATGATTACACATGTAGCCTGTACTGAGGAGGTTCACGGTACCATCTCCCTCGCCCATGACAACGCCATGATCTACGTCTCCTTCGGTATAGCCCGTATCTATTGTGATGTTGAGGTTGGTCAATGATGGCTGATCCGGTGGCTTATAGAAGTACCCTCGCTCGGTCGGTTTTCCAACACCATAAAAGCAGTAGATCTTGAGGCTAGGAGCAAGTGGCAATCGCGTCTCGAGAGGATTGATCCACTTCTTGGGGTCATTCTCATTGGCTTCGACCTCATCTATGGAATGAGCAATGCCCCGAGAATAACTGCCCTTGATCTGGTCTTGATACCAGTCCTCCGTTGTGTTAAGCAAATAGGACACACCTTCCTCGACGGTAAAGTTACGATCAGGAGTTGTCCAGTTCGAACCGACCCTAAAGTTCAAGAGAGATCCATATGAACGGTTCTGGCCTGGCAAGTCGTCTGGAGCCCAGGTCAAGTTACCCCATACAGAGTTGCCGCCGATGGGCAACATGGAGGATATCCCGGGCATGCCGCGAAAGATCTCGGCTCTCTCCTCTTTACTCAAGAACTTTTCCAGGCCGTAAATAGCGAACGGGTTCAGTTGAGCTGTGTCGCGCATCTCGCCGGAGAGCACAGCGGTCAAATCCTTGACTGCTCCAAGCATGCATCCGCTGATGTTGATCCAGGCGTCAATGTGACGCTCAACCCAATCCGGCCCACCGCGTCCGCCTCTTTCTGACTGCACCCAGTGGAGAAAATAGTAAAGGACTTGGCTCCCCATACTGTGTGATGCGAGGACGACTTTTTTGTCCTCAGTGGCCACCGCGATTTCGATATGCGACTTTAGCCGAGTGAAGTAGCGGTCCCGTACCTCAAGGTTGGGATACGACAAGCGCCAATCGTAAGCAGCCGTGAACGAGTTCGTTGGGTCGTAGCCGATGGATGCGAGATTCTCAAAGATTTTGCTCCAGATCCAATATCCCGTGATGAAGAAATCGGTCGCATCGAACCCTTGGGCAGCCCTCAACTTTACGTCAGGCGGGTCAAGGCCCGTCCTCTTGTCGAGCATGACGTGCTTCTTCCAAACCTCCTTGTCCATAACCAGAGCTCTCATCATTGTCCAACTACCCCAAAGTCGTTTTCTAAAGTAGGGTTTCGAGATATTAGCCGTACCCCACGATTCGAGTCCAGTTGAGATAACACCAGGTATCATGATCATAGGATGGTGAACTCCTAGACCCTCGGATCGAGCCTTTTCGCCAACAGAGAATGGCTCGTACGATTCGGCAATGTCCCGCTCGCCCTGAACAAGGTCGCGCATGTCCTTTATCAAGCCGGCAGGTAGAACATCCATCAAGTTATCCATCGACAAGTCGGTAAACTCGGGGAGGTCAATAAGATCATTGCTGGAAGCGAAAAATCCGGCGGCTATAATTCCAAACAAACTACCAAGGAAGAAGACGAAGGTGTTGCGGCGTTTTCGGGTTCTGGGCACGGCGTGTTGAACAACTCGAACGTGTGTGGTCGGCTCAGCCGTTGGGCTTTCTTCTCTCGGAGTGTCGTCAGCGTCGGCGCTATCGTTATTTGTCGCATCTTGGCCATTCCGGCGTCGTAAAGTGGACTTTCCCATGTTTTCGACTGAAAAGCAGGCCTCTCGGAGGCGCTGTATGGTTCAGTCTCTGGTTGGGGAGGGAAAAATTGAACCTCGACCAAACTACTAATGTAGAGGAAAGGTTGGCGTTTAAGAATTCTTTAACTGTACGTAGCTATGACGCCCATCAAGTGTTGGCGCGTGCTCTAAAACAAAAACCGGGGTCTCGATCCTGAAGTGTCTCATTTGTTGGCGGCATTTATCTACACATGTCCATATTATATATGCTTTCCAATGGGTAGAAAGGGGTTGATGTTTAGCCCGAGAGCTACTGGTTAATAGACTAAAACTGCTGCGGTGATTAAAAAGTTGCGCCATGTTTGAAGTTGCGACCGAATGTCACATGAAAATACGAGGCACGTACGTAGGTCTTGGGACTTGGAGAGGGAGGGAGCTCGGGCATCGGATCGAAAGGACATGCCGGTGGTTCCTGATAGGCAGGAACCTGACGTCAAAGCCAAGATAAGGCCGGCACTGCAAGGGATTAGACTGCCGGCGGAATTATGCGAGAGGGACCAAGATTGCAAAGGGACGGGAGGCTTTTAGACGAGTCAGAGCGAAGCATTGTTTCTTGATACCACTTGGGTGTCTGGATCTTGGAGTTGAGGATTGTAGGATGTCATATGCTCACTCATATGGATCCTATGGAGTTGAGAAGGATCCAGACCTTATATCCTACTCCTACTATTAATTCAGCGCTTATATCGGACCATGGACCCAAGCAATGGAACCTAGCAAGTACCCATGAAGATAATCGTGCCAGTCTTTGATCTGGACTTGGAAGTGCACAGATAGAGTACAGTAATTACCCCGCCTCCTACCCCCTACATGAAGAGCAAAAGGCTCTAAAACAGTACTCTTGGCTCTGCAGACTGCAGACTGCAGCTGTAGCGAGGCGGGCAGAGCCCCCCACCCTTGACAACCTGTCCGCCAACTGCCCTGCAAGCCTTGCCCTCGTGGCCCGCCGCTTGCATTGGACCGCTAGCTGGGATGTTGCCACTTCACCCCCAAAACGACAACGCCTGAATTCAATCTCAAGATCTTTCCACCTTCTTTTCTTGGCTTTTTTTTATAATATGACTCTCGCTGATCTGACCTTGACCAACATCTACTTCCATCTCTGCATTGACAACTGCCATCCTTAACTCGAATTACCCCTCAATCCCTCGACTCACCGATACCGGTCGAGCTCCATTTCCACCTGCCCCTCTTTAAGGTATCAAAAAGTCGACATCCGGTTTTAAAACACATTCAACATCATATATATTCACCATCTTATTTCACTCAAACATTACCTTGAACTCGACATTGCTTCTCATAAATCTTAGTACTAAACTCTGACATTACGTCCGAGTACCCCCATCATCTCAAAAATCTTACAATCCCATGGCCACTACCAAAACCGAGAATCTCCCTGGCGAACTACGCTACGTCCAATACGAACATGCTCTCGAAGCTCAATATCTACCCGCGATCCGGGCCTTGATCTCCAAGGACTTGAGTGAGCCTTATAGCATCTATGTGTACCGCTATTTTCTTTGCCAATGGGCACACCTCTGCTTCATGGTTAGACTGATCTCTTCATATCAAGCCTTCGTTGTCTAACCAAAGTTCTCTAGGCACTGAACCCAGTCGACTCATCCCTCATTGGTGTTATTGTGTGCAAGCTGGAAATCCATGCCTCGCACTCCAACCCCACTCGCAGAGGTTATATCGCCATGTTGGCTGTTGCCTCTGACTTCCGTGGCCATGGCATTGCCACAACCCTTGTTAAAAAGGCCATTGACGCCATGACAAAACGCAACGCCGATGAGATTGCCCTCGAGACGGAAGAGACAAACGTTGCCGCCATGCGATTATATGAGCAGCTTGGTTTTCTGCGTACCAAGAAACTGCACCGCTACTACCTAAATGGCAACAGCGCATATCGGCTTGTTCTGCCTCTCAAATACATCGACCTCGACGCTGGACCAAACGACCTTGAGATCATCAACGTCTAAATCTCACATGGGCGTGAGATTTCTTGTTTTAATGGAGTCAAATCATGGATGGCCGGTAGTGGAAATGGTTGAATACCGAGGGCAACAGGCAGCGATGGCATCGAGTGTCATGTGGAATTGTCATGTTTGTTATTGAATAGCTGGAGTTTGGTCTATCGGGTACGATGTTTATGATGATATGATTTGTCTTTTGCTTCCCTCACACCTCATTGCCCGATTTCCGAGGTACCTGTTGGGCTGTTACCTCTTGCTCTCCTCTCTGCGCTTGGATGAGTCATTTGCCGTGTGTTGTCAGGTTTGGAAGATGTCAGATGAGTTATAGATCGACGCTTTCAGACCCCATGGATTTCCGAAAGATATCCCAATGTACGTATATGCATCTACCGATTTGTGTCAGACTTGCCTTTACAGCAACATAAGCACACCAAAAACATGACTCACCTGGCTTATAGTAAATCGGTCTTCCGCGAATCTCTACCAATCTGAGCTCTCGCAGCTTCTGAAGGACCCTGCCCACGTCGGCCTTGTCTGCGAAGTCGGCCGTGTACACACAGACCAGCCGATCTTTGCGAAAATCGTCGTCGGCTGGTCGAGGAGCAACCTTTGCTGCAATGCCAAGCTCGTTGTTGGCTGTTGCCTTTGCGATGATATCCCACACATCATTGACCTCTGCTGGCGGGCAGAATAGCATCCACTACTGATGTTAGTTGGCTGACGTGAAGGGCTTCTCTCCATCCATACCTTGCCAGCTCTGACTTTGGCAACATGTGCCAAGTGCAGTATATCGTCAGAAGCTTTTTTCCTCTCTACGCTCATCTCTCTTTCTTGCGCTGCAGGGACTTTTCTGCTTTTTCGAACGCCCTCGAGGAATTTGGACAGAATTTCCAATCGCTCAAGGCCGCCTTCCACGACAAGCTCGGTTTTGCTGCCTTCTTCTTCGGGGGCTTCATCTTCATTGCCCTTGCTGCGCTGATTCTGTGCCAAGGATTTCTCCACACGGGCGATATACGGGTTGCATATGAAGATCCAGGGTGTGTCCTCTGTGATGTCTGTTGTCCTTGGTGGCATACGTGTGAGAAATTCGTCTACAGTCTCGGTGAGCTGCCACGCATAATGCACCCCGGCATAAGGATTGTGGAGATGTGGTGTGTCTGCATGGATGTGTTTGCGAGGAATTGGTCTTCCAGGGCTTTGCTGTTGCTGGAGCATCCAGCCTTGAACATCAAAATCTTGTACACGACGGTGGAGGTCTATAACGGTCTCCTCGTCCCCTGCGTCAGTGAGTAAGTGAATAAGAAATGGATGGACGTCGAGTAATACCATAAAAGTCAGAATCATCGGAGTGATCCATGGCCTTGATATATGAAATATCAAGTAGAGGTGGAGGAATAGTATTACTATGCGATGACGTTGAAGGTGTTAAGTTTGGCGTTTGTGGTTAGAAACACAATCAGAAGAGCCGATGTCAAAAATTTAAAGTAATTTATATGCGAAATAACTGCGATGGCTCTTCGATCCGGTGTACCCGCCAAAGATAAAGAACAAACAGTGAAGCGCGTGTTGACGTAAGAAGACAAATTGTCTACAGTCTACTTTACCTACCCCAGGTCAGGAGATGGAGTCGCAAAAGCAAGTTCGCGTTGATGAAGCGCTAACCTGGCAGTTAAGCTTTGAATACCCTGCAGTGACCGACAACCTTGCAATCGATCAATTAATTAATTGGCTGCTATTGATGAAAGAAAACAAAAACATGTATGGCTTGAAAGTAATTGACCATGGCGTTTTGTTGTTTGGGCTCACCAATTTCTATTGACCTAAACAGTACAGAGTAGGCAGGTAATAGATATTGCCTACATGAGCCTCAACGCATTTTCCAGTTTGAGAGGGGCCCCGCCACGAGCACCCCATTTCTATCACGAAGATTTATTTGCTTCGAGCCTTCTAAACCCAGCATCTTCATTAGCCTCGAAACAATCGTCCAATGGATAATGCAAAGATCATATCTTCAGAGGTGTCTTTAACCTTGGGCCTCCCTCCCAGCTGCATTCAGTTTTGCCCTGCGCATCCAGACTTGTTTGTAGTGGGAACGTACAATCTTGAAAAGAATGAAGACAATGTTCAAGAGGACAAAGAAGATGACGACGATGATGAGCATGTAACTACTACTGCCAAGACACCACAAAGCCGTAATGGAAGCTTGCTGGCTTTCAAGGTCGATGGTGCTAAGCTGTGAGTTTCTTTGTCATGTATAATTTCTCATTGAAGTTGACAATTGCATAGCCATCTAGTTCAGACTGTTTCACAACCGTCAGCAATTTTGGACCTTCGCTTTCACCCAGCCAAAGACAAGCAAAATATCCTGGCTGTGGTATCCAGTACAGGCACTCTGGCCGTATTCAAGCTGGACTCTGCACAGAACTCCTCGGCACCCCTACAGCACATCTCAACAAGTCGATGCGAAGATATTGGAGAGGATTCTTTGTTCCTACAGTGTAATTGGCACCCCGAGATACCCAATGTAATCGGTGTAACAACATCGACAAGCCCTGCACTACTCCTGCACTTGGATGAGGAATATTGCATCAAAGACTACACAGAGCTCAACATTGCCAATTCACTCGAGGCTTGGTGCATCGCCTTTTCTTCAGGGACAGCTGCTTCAAACGACGACAAGTCACACGCTACAGCTTATTGCGGCGGAGATGACTCAATACTCCGCTATACATCCTGTGTCTGGGATCCCAATGATTCTGATCCCCCCTGTGAGGAGCCCTATTCACCCATCACCATCAAAGGAATGCACGACGCAGGAGTCACCGCAATTCTCCCACTCCCTTTATTCACTCAGAACAATGGGAGGGTTGTTGTGACAGGCAGCTACGACGATAACCTACGTGTTTTCATTATACACGACCTGCACGAGACCTATGGCATGAAAAAGGTCGAACTGGCACTTGAAGAGAACATGGGAGGAGGCGTTTGGCGTTTGGATCTTGTCAATATTCAAAAGGGCACTGACTCAACTAAGATCAGAATCCTCGCTTCATGCATGCACGCGGGTGCAAGGCTTGTCAATTTGGAGTTGAAGCAAGAACAAGACTGGTCTTGCAAGATCCTGGCAAGATTTGAAGAGCACAAGAGCATGAATTATGGCAGTGATTTTGTGAGGAGTGATCAAGCGGGAGAAAGCCTGTGGTGTGTATCGACTAGCTTCTATGACAAGCTGCTTTGTTTTTGGAAGTATGAGCCATAGATTGACTTTTGTTTGCAGAGTGGCCTAGAACTTAGAGACGGATAGTTCTTTGTACTCTAGTTGGTAGGTAGCAGAAACGTTGACCTCTAAAGTCTTAGGGTACAAAAATAAACAGCCTAAAGACCATAGTCTAAGTAGCATAAGCTGACGTACTAATTTCATCTCTTATGCTTCTAGCGGCCAATTTTTCTGATACCCTGAGGGTACTTTCATGATAGACCGTAACAAACAAACACTTGCTGGCCAATTGTAATTTCGTACTTAAATTCCAAACCTTCACCGATGCTGGTATCGTAAAACTAAGGCTGGTAAACGAAATAGGATTGTGGCATGGCGATCCTCAACCCCTCATGAATAGTGACGTCCATGGGTTTGGTTTAGTGAAAGCATTTATACCTGCAACTACAACTGCAGCTGGAGCTGGAGCTGCGTTACCCTCCTGTCGTATCCATCTATCTCAGCCTTGCAGCTTAGGTTACTTGAATTAACCCCCCTTGCAAGACGCCCAGGATTTAAAAGGCGCCTACTGTAGGAACAAAGGACCCCATGAGCGATCCATTGAATGGACCCATCTGTAGGTGTCACCGAACACGTGCATGGAGACATTTAGCTAAAGGGTGAAGAAATGAACAAGCATTGGTAAGGCGAGAGCTGTAAGAAATGACAGTACATCAATGCCTGAGAGTGGAGAGGAAAGGAGGGAAAATGCCAGAGCGGATTGAGACAGACCCAGCCTTGGGAAGCCTTTTCGTGTCTCCTATTCACTTACAAAAGCTTCTAAAAGAGCTCTTCTTTGTCAACTGTTGATGCGCTGCAAGGTGAATTGTTTCACAAACTAGTGGGTAGCAGAAAAGTTGACCTCTCAAGTCTGAGACAATAAAAATAAATAACCTAAAAGTATAGTCTAAATAGCATAATCTGACCTATTAATTTCGTCTCCTATGCTTCTAGCGGCCAATTTTTCTGATACCCTCAGGACAAGGGGCCACTACCCCACCACCAATGGAAGGTCCAGATAGGCAGGCCCGTTCTCCAGCTCACTGGTCTCGACTTTACTCTTTCGGCTCTTTCCTCAGCCTGAGAGCTCCAGGCTCTCAATTTTAGCCCAACACTTTGCTCTAGGTAGGTGGTACCTACCTAGGTACCGTTAACTCTAGGATACGAAAATAAATGGCCTAAGAGTGTAGTTTAAACTGTCTAAGCTGTCTTACTAATTTCGTCTCTCCTGCCTCCAGCGACCAATTTATCTCATACCCTGAGACCTCTCTCTCACATTCAAACTTCGAACTTGATACTTGAACCAATCTTTTCACTGTCGGTTTTCCTTTTTCTCTCTTCACCGCCTTTCATAACAAACTTTTGGGTTGGGTTTTGGCCTACTATAATTTGCTCTACTTTGGCTTTTGTTTCTCCTATCCAACCCCATCTTAAACCCCGGGCAGTTACTTCCGATTCTTCTTGCCTGCCCTGTCGCCTATCGTCATTTGCTTCACATTTCCCTGCTCATCGCAAACGAAGCCACGCCCGAGTCCTGCGTGAATACAACAGGATAAAACAAACGACGAAACAAACCGTGTCTCCTCCTCCTTTCACGACTTTGGCCTACATCTCTACCACGTCAGGTGGGTTGCATAGAAACCGATACTGATTTAGTGGCTGACATAAATGTTAGATCACTCTTAGTGTCTGTATAGCCTAAGAGTGGAATTTAATCCGTCGTGAATCATCGAGAAACAACAACAGCATGGAAACCAACGGCACGTCGGGCGTCGTTGCCAAGATGCAGCAGGCGCTCGAGATCGTCCATAACCCATACGCGACCAGCGGTGATCGTAGGACAGCTCAAGATTATCTAGAGGAGGTCAAGGATCACGATGAAGCGCCGCTGCAAGGCTTTAACCTCGCCTCCGACAAGTCGCAGTCCCCTGTCGTCCGACACTACGCTCTCTCCTTACTCGAACATGCGATCCGATACCGTTGGTCCACCTACACCACAGAACAGACACAAGCTGTGCGGCAATGGGTCTTGAATCTCGGCCAGGCCATCGCGAAAGAAGACCCAGCCTATATACGGAACAAGACAGCCCAACTATGGGTTGAGGTTGCCAAGAGATGCTGGGGAGCAGAATGGATGGATATGGACTCTATGCTGTACCAACTCTGGGAGGTTCCCGACTCAGCTGTCCACAAGGAGCTTGTCATGTTTATCCTCGAGAACCTCTCCGACGAGGTCTTTACTGGAGACGACTCAGTGGTGGCCATGCGGGAAGGCGTTCTCAGCAAGGCGTGCGTCGAGATTTTCACTCCTACCTCGGTGCTGGTCGAGGCCTTTCCCAATCGACAGCCCGGTCCACCTGTACGATATGGTGACGATGGTTGGCTGAGCCGGCTATCCCAATTCCTGGGTTATTGTCTGAACTCGGCGCACAGCGATAACGACGAAGTCAAGCTATGCATACACAAGGGTTTATCTTCCCTCCTCTCACTAATGCCCTGGGCAATCCCTAAGGCAATCTCTTCTGCACGTTGTGTTGAAGTTCTGTGCGTTGGTCTTGCCTCGTCACATGCCTCCATTCAAAAGGCTGCGCTCGAAGCTCTCCATGCCCTTTACTGCAGAACCAACTTCAACGACGAGGAATTCCGAGAGCTGGTAGCTCCAATGTACAATCGCGAGTCAATTGACTTGTGCAGGCGACTCTTCGAATGGTCTGCTGTGGATCCCGAGGATGTTGACGAGGACAAGTACCAGACACTCAAGAAGTTGTCAGAGATGCTCTCATGCCTGGGCGATTATTTTGATAGGAAGTTCGCCAAGCTACCCGCTGAAGCCGCCAAAGACGAGTTCCTGGGACTTTTGGTCCAAATTGTGCAACATCAGAGCTTGATGGTATCGATCCCGGTCCTCGTCACCTGGACACGACTTCTCAGTAACCGTCTCATCGGCCCCGGCGAACATGTTTCTCCTCTCATCCCGCCCCTTCTAGAGACATGTAGTTCAAGATTGGTCCGTTACGAGAACCTGCCGGAGGATACTCAGGATCCCACTTTCCTCTATCTGATGGAGGATACAGATACAATTCCCGAGCGCCACGCTTTCTTAGGCAATTACCGCCGGTATAGCTCCCAAATCATCGAAGCCGTTGTCCAGCTAAAGCTGGTAGACGCAATCCCGCACATTCTTAACCGTACCGAAGAACTATTACAGCACCTCTACGATGGTCAGCCTCCTCTGGACAAGCAGAACTATTTCAAGCATTCCATGCCAGTCCTACGTGTCGATGCGCAATTCACTGTTATCGAAGCTACGCTCAAGGGGTACACTAAGTGGCGTAAACACCGCCCCCAGGATCATCAACAACGTGGTCCAGAGATGGAAGCGAATTTGGAAACGTGGTGTAACAAGATACTTGAAATGACATTCGAAGACCCAATGATCAGGAAGCGAACTTTACAGCTCCTCGTCTACTTCTCCACGACAGCTCTCAACAAGAACGCTACCTTCATGCTCAAGGTTTTGGAGCACATTTTGCTGACATGGCCGGCCCTTGAGCCAGAGTATCGCGCTTTCAATGATTCCATCAAGGACCTGCAGGGCGAAAGCATGGTTGAGTTACAGCGACTGGCTTCAGAGATGCCAGATCATCTTTTGGGCGTATACGACCAAATCGAAAACAAGGTGAATGAAATGATGTCATCCGGTTCACTCGATGAGAAACGCTCTATTGCTTATCGTAGTTTTCTGTTCATCATCATACACCGAGCAACCGGCGTTAGTGCCGACGCCAAGATTCAAAAGCTTCGTGAATTCATTGATCCTGTGAAGGCGCAATGGCAGGACGAGAACGTTCGGAACTCTTTAAAGTCATACGGTAGCTTTTGCGAGCTGCTGGGCCTCGACAAGGCCCAGGCCTACATGGCCAACCACCGAGCACATGAGATCCATGACTGGGGCACTCGTGAGCTTGATGCTGAAGGACTCACTCTTCAAAGCGAGCTCGAAGAACGTCTCAAGCTTCTCCCACTTCGATCAACCAAGAGTTTCTTGGCATTCTCGGTCGAGAGGCTCGACAAGAACTCAGATGCTTTCAAGGCTTCGTATGCGCTCTGGGAAGATGGCTTTTCCAATATCCTAGCTGATCTGCTCGAGTTCCTGAGCTTTGCACACGCATGCCACAACCCCGACAACTGGGCTGGCTTGCCCAGTGAGATGCGATCAACAGTCAATCGAATCCTTAGCGATCGATTCTGGCAAGCTGGAATTTCTGAGGGTAGCAAGGACGACTTTTACGCGCGTGTGATGGACAAGAAAAACACGATGGAGGGTCTCGCCTCAACTATTCGCGGATCTGTGCGTTTTGTTAGAGAAACTGCCTATGCCATTATATACTGTATGAGCCGCCTGGAACGACAGTTTTATGGGTTCCAAGGGCTCTCTGCACCCCTCTCCAAAGCCCTCTTCGCGGATTCAGTCTGGTTGTCCACACACCAGCAAAGCAACTTGCTGAATTTGGTTCGGTACTTGGTTGACGACTGCCCCGTTGACTGCCGAGAGCATTTTCTCCCACAAGTACTGGCCGCGTGCTTCCAGCAGATGGATGCCAAAATCAACGGTGAATGGGACAAGATGGAGCGTCAACAGCAAGTGGCTGCAGATGGTGAGGCGGGTCTGAAGGAGGAGATGAAGGCCGAGAGTATCCTGCGACAAGTCACTTACACCGCAGTGTTAATGGTGGCTGACTTTCTTGACCCAACAAAACTCAGTAAGTTACGATACCTTTGGTTCCCCCAGGCTGATTATGCTAATGGCTGCACAGATGGACCGATTGAGGATGGAGAGGGTACTTCAGACTCGGATCAAGCAAAGAACTATCCAACCCTTCGCAGATTCTGTCTCACCCACCATGAGATTGTGGAGCCACTGCTTGTTTTTTGCGCCCATGGAATTCGAATGCGGGATACTCGGTGTTGTAGCATGATCCTACGCTTGTTCGTGTCGTTGGTTCCCGAGTTTCATCTCGTGGATGGCCAATTGCCCAAGTCAGTGGTCCAAAGCCCGATGGAAGCACATCTTGCGTCAGACAAGTTCCCCATCCCCTCTTCAATCTCGTCGGCTATCCGAGAATACATCTCGCTTCATGTGCTGAAGGCTTGTATTACGTCGTTTCATGAGCCTTACTTTGTGGAACTCCAAAAGGACCTGGCTGCATTGATTGCCGCTATTATTGTCTACTACAGCCCTATCACGTCGACTCCCAGCGATGTGCTGCTCTCGTTGCCCAACGTGAGCGAGTCAAGTCTTGAACGGCTATCGACGTATATGGCCAAGCCCGGCGCTCATACTCGCCAGCAGCGAGCCCTTGTATTGGATCTTCTGAAAGATCTAAAGGGCGTCAGTGTATCCGAGATGGGCAAGCTCCCGAAGAGCAATGGGTTCGATAACTCAAGAGGCAAGAGAAGCAATCGAAGCAAGATGGCGCAGCAGTTCATGAACGATCCTCAAGCAGGGCAGAATGCGAC